>NC_022009.1:116226931-116239088 GCF_000317375.1 Microtus ochrogaster
AGATTGACAAGTATCAGATGAAGACTACTAAAGGTGTCTCTTTTAAGTAGTATCAGGATTATTATTATTCACAAGTTGTGCAATATTTCATTAGGGTATAAGAGAAACTTGAAATTAGAAAACATTGCACTACAGACAGGAAGTTGTGTGTGCAATACGAAATGTTTGAATATCATAATGAACTGTCAAAGATCCTATACTGGTATATGGATATGGGAAACCAATATAAGGACTCCAATCATAGGGGATAAGTTCAGTTATTATAACTTAAATATACATCCTTCCTATAACACTTATCACAGATCTCAATGTTAGAGAATGAAAGAAGTACTTCTAAGTCTCATCTAAAACAATATGTAGCATGCAGAAATGTAAATCAAAAATAATCAATTAGTGTAAACATAATTAGTGTGTATGTGTGTATGTGTTTGAATGCACAAGTGAAGTAGACATTTGCTTCTAGATAATTTGTCTTGTAAGCTGTGTATGGAGATTATATGCACATACAAGCTATGTTAAGTATTTCTACAACTGCAACCTAACAGTATAAACCCACCACTAAAGGAGTTTCTCTATAATAAACCTTCTGGAATTACTAAGGGTATAAATCAACAGTTATGGTAGTAACCAATCTATTTGGTAACTTTCTCTCAGACATCAATTCACACTGACCTTGTACATGTTACTTAACTCTACTTAAGTTTTCTCATCTCGGACAATAAAGACCTTATCTTGAAATATTGATTAGCCAATAATCTGAAAGCTCTGTGCAGACAGAAGAATCAGGGCATGGAAGATAAAGTCTTGTGGGAAAATAGATAGAAGTTTAGGTTTTTAGTGACAGTGTATATGTCCTTTATGTTGCTGATAAATGAAAAATTGTGTTTTAGAAAGTATATCTCCCCTCTATTAACCCTGTGATCCTTTAGGAACTCACTGAATTTTATGGGTATCACAAATGGAACACAAATATCTGGGTATCCAAATCTAATATACAGAAATGCAAGAAAACATGCAATATTAGTCTTTCAGAGTCTGACTTATTTCAATCAGATATTCTCCATCTCCTTCCATTTACCTGTGACTCTCACATTTTTCTTAATAGTTGAATAATATTCTGTTGTCTAAATGAACATTTTCCTAATCCTTTCATCAGTACCTAGTTCCAAATCTTCAGGTGTGAGTGTCTAAACTGAAGTTACCACATAATCAAGACATTCAAAAGGGGCCATGGAGGAATGGTGTGAGGACCTCCAGAGAAAGGAGATGATGTTATATGCATAATACCAAAGGGAAATGGGATACATTTGTGGGTCTCTAATTGGGAAAAAGGAAGGAGGAGCTTACAGAAGAAAGAAGCGAAAAAAAACAAAACTAAGTAAGTATGTTTGGGGAAATTGTGAGTAAACATATTTTATATTTGTGTGTGTGTGCGTGCGTGTGTGCGTGTGTGTGTTAAATGTAGTTATACTACCAGGAGTGAAAAATCTCCTCCAAAGATGTAAACTACTTCCCAATACAGTTTCAATTATAAGAAATCTTTCAAACTGTAGGTCAAAAGAATTCCAGAGTTCCTAAACAGTATCATCTTGCATTTCGTTGCCTCTAGGAGTTGAAGTTAGAATGTTATTGCTGAAGACAACATACGCTTTGAACATAGGACTCAGAGAATTAGAGATGGGTCCCACTGGAAAGCATACTCTGTGAGACATTTTACTTTGGGGAAGGAAGAAACCAACATTAGCCAACTGTGATGTCTATGATCCACAATGTATAACATGAATAGATTTCCCCAAAGGTACAATAGTGGTGCTTTTATATATTGTTGGTAATCAATAGGTATCTAATTGTAATTAAGGCACCCTCTATAGGAGGTGAATCATGCCAGATGCCAGTTTATTTTATTTTTATTTATTTATTTTGCAACAAACAGAGATCATTTACAGAAGTCTGTTACAGGGCAAAATATATAGACCAAATGATGTTGTGACGTCAACCTCTAGCTGAAACATCGACAACACAAACTTACTCTAAGTCTCAATACTTAGAGTGCAGAAAGATTGTAAGAAACAGAAGATGAAAAATACTTCTACAAGATGGTGTCTTCTAGATACGCTAGCACACATACTAACGTGCATCAGTGTGGCTGCCCAAAATAAATGTGAAAGCAGTAGACAGAATGGTGGCTTTCAATAGACATAGGAAACACAAGGGAAGTAAGTGGAGTTTGGGGAATGTTGAGGGTAGTTCCAGTGGTGTATATAGAAAATAATACGTGAGTTCTTAAAAAGGGAGTGAATAATCATAATATTTATGGAATATGACTTAAAAGAATTATAGACCACAGAACCCATTCAACGGTATGTTTGATGGTTTGTTTGATTTACTGCAAAAGCTTCCCTTATTCTTTCCTCTTTTCAAAGCTGAATCTTCTCCCAACCACAAATATAAATAACACCCAACAGAAGAGCAAATTCATGAGAGTACCTACCCAGCACATTGAGTGAGGTCTTTGATTCCTTCCCAGGATCTCCAAATATTGAGAAAGGAAACAAGATATTCACAAATTCTCTAAACTCATAATAGGAGAGTCAATTTTATTGACAAAAAAATTCTGAGAAAGAAACAATCATATGGCCTTGAAAGACTAATTGCTGCAGCAAGGTTTGTAGCTCAGACTCTTTCACAGACAACAAAGAAAATGGGAGGGAAAACCTAGATATAATTTTTCTAGAGACTGAAATTTGTGGAATATATAACAACCAGTAGCAACTGGCTTTTTCTGATGACCATGGCAACAATTTTCAACTTCTGTACCTTAGATTGAACCCCAGGAGAAATTTGTAGGAAGAACTATAGGAAAACAGCAAGTTAAACAGATTCCTATGTTATCTGTAGGAGAAAATATCTAATAGCAAATACTATTAAAGGCAATGATGAACAGCAAAACACAAAATTGAACATTACAAAATTACAAGAAAATATAAAAATATCAAAATTCACATGACCATTTCACATTTTTATTTATCATGAGTCTAAATTCTATAGATACTTCTGTAGATCATAGACCTATCCAACTTCGTTATGAAGTAAAAGAAATAGGATATACTGATAGAAACATGGGGCAAACCAATCACTTTATTCCACTCTTCGTGGAACAAAGATTCAGTAATTTAGGAAGACCTGATACTGTTTCAGTGAAATGTTCTATCTCATTGTACAACAAGCTTCCCTTACAGACAAAAATAAAGAGTATAATATAAAGATTAAAGTATAGCATAGTAAATATTTAGGAAGTAGGATAGTTGTTATCACAATTAAGTTATATATGCTGTATATATTTTCATGTGACCGGAAAGAAGAATGCTTTGTGTATAGAAACATCATGTCAATCCCAAAATATGCACCATTGTCCTAAGTGTGTAAAATAAATATGGCACCAATCAGTGAGCACGATAGCTGTGGCTATAATTTCAGGGAGAAAGTCTTAAAATTACAAATAAAATTAATAATGAGATTTCATTACAATGTCTAAAATTGAAAGTTTTTATAAGAATTGTTTTCTCTATATCTGGTTGGTATAAAATTCTTTTAATCTCTGTTGGAGTGCTTTGGCAATTTCTTACCTCAGTCTCTCTCCACTTCCAGCTCAGTTTCTCTGTTCACTGCCTGTATTGTTGAGATCACTAACCTTACCGAGCTAGCTGCCATGTCCCATACAGTCCTAACCACTATGAAACCCTTTATGGAACCAAATACCAAAATAGTTCCTTTTGTAGAGTCACTTATAGTCTTACTATTATATCACAAAGAAAGGTCAGCAACCCAGGAGAGTAGAGGATGGAGATGTGAGTTCACTGTTAAAAACAAACACAAACAAACAAACAAAATACTGGTTGTTCTTCCGGAAGACTGGGTCTCTATCACATCACCTTTAATATGTATCATAATCTTCTTTAACTCCAGTACAGTGAATCAAATGTCTCTTCTGGCCTGTGTGAGAATCAGGTTTGTAACTAGTACACAGACATATATATGAAGTCAAAACACTAATACACCTAAATACAATAAAAATAAAATAGTTTAAGAAAATAAAGTAACCACTATAGAAACAAATGTGCTTTCTGTAATTCTATCAATTTGAAGATTTTAATAATTAAAATTCTTAAGATATCCGATATCCTTTTATCGGACAAGTTTCAAAAACAGACATTTTAAGGTATTTTGGACACAATTTTCTTCAAATACTTTCACTGTGATAGGCATTTTAAAAAATTTGTTTCCTCATTTAGATTTTATATTTCCATAAGGAAATATTTTGCCTATAGCAAAGTTAAAATATTCTATAGACATAAACCCTCAGGAAATAGTACTAACATGTGAAATGATCTGAACATAAATATCCACAGTAGATGCTGTGGAAGTTATAGACCACAGGGAAGAAAACCTACATCACTTTTTACTCTAACCATATTTCCCCCCCCCATCATTTGTCACGTTTCTATTGAAAATATTTGAAAAAAATGTGTTTATTTTAAGAGCTGATCAAATGGATATTTATTTATTATACCTGCATAGATTTGAGTTTGGCTGGTTCACCTTACTTTAAAATTTATTGACTATTTTTAATATATTTTTGCTATCCATTTGCTGTATAATTAATTGAATATCAAAAAGCTTCATCTGTGGCAAATGTATTTACAGAGGATGGATATGGAGATTACTTTTACATAAAAAATATAATTCCCCTGTTAAAATTTAAAGGTTATGGTGTGGTTTGTCTATTCTAACATTTACTCAGAGTTGATATTCTGAAAAGTTTATAAATTGTTAAATTATAAAGTGGAAAGTCCAACTTTTCTCTGTGTCAGTACATTTTCATTTTTCTCAAGTTCAGTTTCCATCTTCATGGCACAAATTCCAAAATCATATATATATATATATATATATATATATATATATATATGAATATTTCTATATATTTATTTTGATTTTCAACTCAACTTTCACAATTTTTTGTTATGAGTCTAAGCTTCAGCAGCTGATACACTCTCCTGCCTTCGTCATCATTTTTAAGCAGTTTTATCATTTGCATTCTTGATATTATTCTGAGGCAATGGAAGCTATACTGTAAGAATCCCTAAGTCAGTATATTGGTGTGCAGAGTTCTACGGTGTTCTAAGTAATCAAAGAGCATTTGAAATATGAATTAGAAAGAAAAACTATGTACTCAATACTCCAACTACTCATTTGTGTCTAACTCACCCTTATCAGAACAGCTCTTACAGAAGATGGCACTAATAAGGAGACAGAAAACTTGACAATGTGCAAAGAAAAGGAGTTCATGGAACATTTAGTCCTAACCTATTATCTTCATTAAGACCTTTCCCTTATGGATCATGGAACTATGAGGAAGAGGAGGTAGGAAGATTTTTAAGAGTCAAGGGGGGGATGGGTAACACCTAGGAAACAAAGTCCTAAAGATACCAAAAATCTACACCACATAGGATATCAAAGAACCTACAGAGGTTCAAGCCAGCCAGTGTCCCCACACAAGACGAGCAAGTAGACAGACTTTCCTATCCCCAATAAAGAACTTATTGAACTCTTGGTGGGGTTTCAAGTCCTGAGATCTAGGATTTGTGGGTTTTTGAGCTGAGGCATTGGTGGGTTTTGATAACAGAATTGAATTTGGAATTTTACCCTATATCCCATCCTTTTTTATTTATTACTAGTAGACAATTATGGGTCAGAAAAGGGGCAACATTATCGTTAGACTACTTCCTGTCATATGGGTTGCCATGGTCTGTGGGACAAGCTTAATTTTCACCATAAGGACTTAATAGGGAGCCATAGATCTTTGATCCCATAATTAGAGACTGAAAGACCTGTGATAGAAAGTGATTAAAAGTCTCACTAGAAATTTTTCATGTCTGCTTTTGAAGAAATATAGATGAGAAGCTAACAAGATAGGGTGCGATTAATAGAATTAGGAAAAAAGGGTCAAAGAGGGTTAAGAAAGGTAGCAGTTAATTCCATATTAGACCATCAATGTTCCACTGCCCAGAGGCATAGAGATGTTTCTTATGTTCTTGGAGATCCACATGGAGTTGTCAGATATTATATTATGCCTAACTGGTTGATATAAAAGCAACATTTCTCCCTGAGGAAGAGAAAAAGACTATCTTTCCCTGCTCTTAGTAGATCTAACTTTCCTGATTCTACAGCACTACAATAGCAGCCAGCAACTCTATGTGTGTGAGGATGATCTGAGTTACCCATTAGAGATGTTGGATAAACTTATAGGAAAACTAATGCTAACAGCTAGGGAGGTACTCAACTCATCAACTCATCTTGACGGTGGCTTACCTTCAAGATTTTAACCAGCATCTGTCCCAGGCAGGAGATCCATGGCATTCTGCCGCTCTGCACTTCTTCCCAGCATTCAGTTCTGTCTACTCCGCCTACCTAAGGCAGTTTCTTTAGTCAACCAATAAAAAACAACACATAAACAGAAGGACCTCGTACACCATAAGAGGGCTGATGGTAGGAATGTAAGGAGTGTTGGATCACTTCTTCCACTGTGTTTATACTGAGAGTTTGAGAGCGTGAGGTGTATACCTTCTATGTTTGATTGTACCTGATGGGGTATCTTGAAAAATGCTATAGTAAAGGTTACCAATGACCCCAATCTCCCATTTTGGGTACTATAAATTCTTAATTAGGATATAAAAGATCCTAAATTCTGAATAATGATAGAACATATTCCGGTAAATGCATCATGTGTCCCACAGGACCAACACAGGCAGTTTCCGTAATCTCTGGCCAACATTGATAGTAATCTCTAGTTTGATTATAGGGAAAAGAAGTGTAGGGAACAGGTGTTTTAGAAATAATTTAGGTGTTATAGGGATAAGTACCTCTTATCATTTCAGATCTTTCTTAAATTTTTGCATCCTAAGGTCTTTATATAGTTTCTTAGCTCATTGCAATTGGGATGCGTTTTCAACAAAAGCTTCTCCTGGGACCTTGTTAGAAACTTCAGTACTGAAACAGAGTGCTAAGTTTCTCTCCATGACATCTTTATATTCTCTTTTAAAACTAATCCTGCCTAGATGACTCTTACATTACATAGTTTGGCTACCAGCATGAGGCACATCCTTAAGATGCAGCTTTAATTCCTTGTTAAGCAAGCATTGTTTTTGTACAACCTATTTTTGATAAAACCCATTTTTATGATTTTTTATTTCCAGTACAGAAAGTTTCATATAGTAACAGAGAAAGCAGGCATAAAAGATGAGCCCAGATGAAGTAGAGATTTACAAGTGAGTTTTAGTTAACTGGATAAGAAGGATAGCCTGATATGGAGCAATTTCTAAACCTTATTGGGAATCTTGTGTGCATCTCATAGATGATGGAGATACTTAAGAGCTATCCAAGAGAAGTATAGATAGGAGAAAATTAGGAGAAGAGAGAAAGTTTAGATGTAAAAGATTTTTGGATTATTTGTCTGTGCAGTGGCAGAAGTTGCCACCATTGAAAGTTGAGCCTGCCAATTCCTGATGTGGGATTCCTCTCTGTATGCTGTGAATACCATTGGTTAATAAAGAAGTCGCTCTGGTCCTGTTTATAGGGCCGAAATTAAGTAGTCAGGGAAGACTAAAGTGAATGCTTGGAGAAAAAAAGGGTGGAGTCAGAGAGAAGCCATGTAGCCCCTCCAGACACAGACACCCGGAACTTTGCCTGATAAGCCACAGCTTCTTGGCAATGCACAGATGACTAGAAATGGGTTAAACTGAGATGTAAGAGTTAGCCAATAAGAAGCTAGAGCTAATGGGCCAAGCAGTGTTTTAAATATTATAGTTTTGTGTGGTTATTTTGGTTCTGGGTGGCCAAGGCAAACAAGTGGCCTCCTCCTACAAACTCCAGCCATTCAACTATGTTGAGGGCAAGCTTTTTGTAGTAACAGAGGGAGTTTTAAAGAAAATAGAATGTATGGAGCAAGAAAAAAAGAGTCACAAAATGAACTCTTCCAGTGGGAGTTTCTATAAGCTCCACATGGGAACTGAGGTAAGAAAGAAGCATACAGAAGTTGTGAGACTTCCTGGACAGAGATTACAGACAAAAAGGGCAAGATCACAGAGACCTGGAAAGGCTTAACAAAGTTGCAAGAATTAACAGGAAGCTCTAAGGGAGAGGAGGCAAGGAAATAGGCAATGTTGTAATCTAGGGAAAGGAACAAGTTTGTTAAATGCTGTGGAATAATGCTTTTGTACAATGAGGAGGAGTGTTGTTCTTATTAGTAATAAAAGGCTGATTGGCCAATAGCTAGGCATGATTTTTGTGACAGAGAGAATGCCAGGAAGAAGAAGAAGAAGAAGAAGAAGAAGAAGAAGAAGAAGAAGAAGAAGAAGAAGAAGAAGAAGAAAAGAAGAAGAAGGGATGGAGTCAGGGAGTTAAGATTCACAAGGTGGGTACTAAAGAAACAACATGGGAAGTTCACAAGTGAGGAAAAGGGCAGAATACAGGTTAATTGAAAATGGTTAATTTGGCTTGTAGGAACTAATTGGACACAAGTCTAAGCTATAGGCTGAGCATTTATCATTAATAATAAGTATCTGGTTATTTGGGGAGTGCCCAGTGGAACAGAGTTGTTCAGCAGTCTGGATGGAAAACTCTGCCTACACTAAATTACTAGAGAGTTTCCCATGTGTTGTGCTCCAGAGGTCATAGAATTCTCCAGGAGCCAGAGAGAAGACACTAAGTAGCAAAGGAAAGACTGATGGTTAGATCGGGTGGAGGGAAGAAGCAACTGAAGAGTCAGACTTTAGAATTTGGAACCAAATATGATGGGTGGCAGAGACCAACAGGAAATGATCTTTTTACACCTTAACAGAGGCAATCTGCAACTTGAGTAACTTAGAAATGCTGAGAGATGGGCATGGCTGAAAGGTAAGGGTGTTATTCTCTATAAATGCTTCCCAGAAAGACAGGACACAGGAAGGGAGTAGGGTTTGGAGACTCTTGTATGCTAGAAGGTGTCACAAGTGGTAAGGAGAGAAGATAGTAATAGGTTAATAAGTTTGACTGCAGTCAGAGTGTGCCCACAAAGTGCCCGTCCTTGGATAGTATGCTCTAATTTTTTTAGAAGTACGCAATGGATGTAAAGAAATTTCCAGATTGGTGACTCAGAAAACAGAGGGCATATATCTCCTTTTCTTTTCTTTCCTTTTCTTTTCTTTTCTTTCTTTTCTTTTCTTTCTTTTCTTTTCTTTTCTTTTCTTTTCTTTTCGACATATCTCTCCTTTGCTGTAAAACAGTAAGAAAATGGGTGAGTTATAACCAGAAGATGTAGCGCCAGGGTTTCGAGAAGGCTGATTGAAACTAAGAAAAGGGTTGGTAATGGGTGTAAGGAGGGGATTCTGTGAGATGCCAATGCCCACCTCATACAAGGGGTGGGTGAGAAAAGAGAAAGAAGGAATCCAGATCATAAGCAGCCAGTCATGCCTAGAAAGGTTAGAATTTTGTCCCTGGTGGAAGGCACTGAAAGCTTGTGAACTAGGATAACAGCCTATGGGTATTTTGTCAGGAATAGAATAGTTCGGTCTTATGTTTGCTGTAATTTTAGGTTTTAAGAAACTTTCACACTGAATTTCAATTGCGAAGCCCCAGTTTACACTAATTATGCAAGACACTAGATACCTTCCCCATATTGTTGTCCAGCTTTGTTGCCAATGAATTTTTATTTCTATCCATTCTTCCTGGGGTGAGATGGAATTTCAAAGTAGTTTTGCTTTTCATTACCCTAACAGCTGATGATATCGAATAGTTAAAACTGTATTTATTAGCGATTTGTCTTTAAAAATTTTCAATTCTATAAGCCAATTGTTTTCTTAGTTTTTTAAAAATGTAATCCCTTGCATGTTCTATGTATTAATCATCTGTTAGATGTACATTTAACAAAAATCACTACCCCTTCAAATTAGTGACAGTTTTTTCTGCAGTATGCAAACAATAAAATATCATGAGATCATATTCTTAAGTTATTAGTTTGATTTCTTAAACCATTGGAGTTGCTTTCAGAAAGTCACTAGCTATACCTGAATTTCTAAGTGTACCCCGTAATAGTTCATCTAGATGTTTCAGGGGTTTTGGTCTTATGTGGTGCTCCTTGATCCAATTCTAGTTGACTTTTGTGCAATATGAGAGATAGGGACACTGCTACATTATTCTATTCGTATATATGCAGTTCTCATAGCAACATTTATCTAAGGTACTGTCTCTCCTCCATGTGTATTTGTAGAATTTTGTCAAAAATCACTTGGCTGTAGCTATGTGACCCTATAGCTCTGTCCCCTATTCTATTTCATCTCTGTGTCTGCTATGTGATAGTAGCATGTTTCTTTTATTACTATGTCTCTGTAATGTAACTTTAAATCAGTTATGGTGATAACACCCACAGTATTCTTTGTGCTCAAGATTGCTTTTGCTATCTGGGGACTTTTATGTTACTATATATGAATTTTAAAAATCTGTTTTCTGTTTCTGAGAAGAATGTCACTTAAATCTTATTGTAGCTTGCTTTGGTAGGATGACCATTTCTATAAAACTGATTCTTCTGATCCATTCATGCAGGAAATTTTCCATACTATAGTATTCTCTTTTTATTTTGTTCTACAATGTTTAAAAGTTTTCATTGCATAAATCTTTTACATTCTCGATTAGGTTTATTCCAAGATATTTTATGCTGTTTTATTTTGTGTATTTTGCTTGAGGCTATTGCGAATGGAAATGTTTGCCAAATCTCTTTCTCAATATGTTTGTCTTTGATACACAGGGATTTTAAAATTTATTTTATTTATATGTTTATTTGCATGTATATTTGATGATTTTTATATTCTGCCATTTTGCTGAAAGTGTTTATCTGTTTCAATTGTTTTATGGTTGATTCTTTGATCATAGAATCTCCAGAGTTACTTTGATTTCTTCATTTATGATTTGACTCCATTTTTCTATCCTTTTTTCTCTAGTGAAGACACCAGCATATTATTAAATATAACTTTACAAAGAAGATATGCTAGACTTGTTCCGGATTTTAAAGGCAATACTTTGAGGTTTTCCCGATTTACCCAATGTAGGTCATAGGTTTACCATATATAAACTGAGATACATGTTGAGAAATATTTTCATTTCAGGATTATATAGAACTTTGAACATGAAGAAGACTTTGGATTTTTTAAAAAAGCATTTTCTATCTCTATTGGTATTACCATGTGATTTCTGTCCTTGAATTCATTTAATATTGCATACTTATATACATATATTCACACATTTCAGCATTTCTTAAATATTGACAGATTTCTATGAATGATTTTTGATGTGTTCTTAAATTCAAATTGCAAGAGATACACCTTTCAGCAGAGAAACATTTTTGTTTATTTTTGAAGTTATAATTTAATTTTTTCCTTTCTTCCCTTTCTTCCTAAGCCATCAATATTCTTCTACACAAAGTTGTGGTCTCTTTTCTCACTAGTAACATTTTGTGGAAACTGCAGATTATATTTAGGTATATATAAATATATACACCTCCACAAACATACACAATCAAGTATATATATATATATACATATATATGTGTATATATATATATATATATATTACAGTTAGTGAAAAAACAGAAAAAGAATTGATGTCCTATGAGTAAAGGCACAGAGTAGGTTGCTAAGTCAAGTGTCAGTTTCAACTTCATTTTCAGAAATTTCTAGACTATTTTTTCAAACAATCTGTGCCAAAATGAGAATCCATCCAACAGTTCAATTTCCCAACACCATATACATAGCATAAATCTTGTGTGTTCAACTCCAACTATCCCTAAGTGTTGGAAGTCTTATCTCATCCTGATTTAATTGGACTCTCTTTAGGATCAATGTTATGAGAAGTCTCTTAAGACAACTACTAGTATTTTACTTTCCATTTTTATACAACGTTCTGGTCAGGTATAGATGACTTTTCCTCATCTTATTCTTTACCAACAGCTGAGAAGGAAGAATATTGGACATATTGAATAGTAACTCCATCAGGTATAGGAGTTTCAATGTTTATAGAGTGTAAGTCATTTGGCTGTGCAGATTTTGGTTTCATAAAGTCACATTGAGTT
>NC_022009.1:116239301-116267941 GCF_000317375.1 Microtus ochrogaster
CTGGGATTAAAGGCGTGCGCCACCATCGCCCGGCTCTCTGTAGTTTTTATGTGAACCCAAAGAGCATTGCAAACTCAATGGCAGGGGCTCTTCCTTTTTAAAGGTGTTTTTATAATGTCCCAGCCTTACCTTGGAACTTTCATCCACATATGCAGGACTTTCTTCTCAATACAAAGAAGAACCTAATCTTAGCGTTTTTATGTTTATATCCAGTTTCTCTGCATAAGTTTTAAAGAACCTTTCTCCAAAATGTTCTCTCTAATCACATAAGAACAGAAATGCACTTATTTGGGGGCTGATGTTTAATTTTCACCTTTGTTTTAATTATTTGAAGACAAATTATTAACAAATATCATTAAGAAGAAATCATTTAATTTGAGGGTATATACACACCTAGTTTTTCGCTGTTTTTCTTTTTTTACGAAAAAAAGAAGTCTAAAAAATACCATTTAGTTTGTTCTTTGTTCAACAAGTACTGCTGGTCATGTGACCTGTTTTTTTTTTTTTGGATCAGGGTTTCTCTGTAGCTTTGGAGCTTGCATGTGACCTGTTCTTAAGGGTGGTTTGTTTGCCCAGGGAAACGCTAGAGAATAAAACTAATTTTTCTTCTGAAAGCAGATATCGATTTGACGTGGGTTCATGGTTTGGGGTGGAATTTGATGTTCACTCCTGCCTCTCGGTGCTGGAATCCAGGCTGACTTGAACCTGCTTATGCCTTGTATATGCTACCACAGTCTCACTTTACTTGTGTCTGGGTGACATGGATTTCTTTGTACCATAAGCTCCCTCTATCCCTTATAGTCTTTTGCTTTCTGATTTAAACAGCTCCCTGAGCCCTGAGGGGAAGAGTTTTATGAGAGCATCCCATTTAGGAGTGCCCTTTCCTATGTCTTTCTCTGTATATTGTCCAATTGATGATATCTGAATTAGTTCTCATCCACTGCAAGAGGATATAGTAGAATGTTGCTAGAGATCAATGTATGTTTATGCTTTTTTTTAGCAGAACAATCAAAAACAGCATTTTATGAATAAATCTACTATGCACACATTAAGGATATGTTTACTTTGTTAAATTCTGATACTTATAATTAATCTTATAGCAGTAAAGTACTCTTAAGTTTTATTATTAGTTTATGTCAATTCCTTGCAGTTCTTATACCCCGGGGATTTCTTTGTGTTCATGTGGGAAAAGAAGAGATTCATATTCTTGAATATATAAGTCTGTGTGCCCGTCCCATGCACTTGAAGGGGAAATCAAGGTATTAGGTATCTCTCTGTGTCTCATCACATTATTGCCTTAAAACAGCATTGCTCACTGAAATGGAAGACCACATTTTTCTTATGCTGGCTTACCAGGAAGCTCTCAGGATCTTCTTGCCATCCCACAATGCTGGGGCAGCAGGAAAGTATTCACACTTACTTAATCTTTCAAGGATGATGGAGATTTGAACTCATAAACTTCTATTCCTAAAGAAAACATTATTATGTTCAGAACCATCGAGTCTTCAGCAGAGTCACTGAATAATTCTTGTATTTTAGAAAAATTTCAGAAAATATACTTAATAATGTACATTTAAAATATTTCATAAGGTTGAAAGCCTTCAAAAGACAAGGATGCAACACCATCTTAGAGCTACTTAACTTCTTCTTCAGATAATCTCCCCAAAATGATTTTGCTCTCATAATTAAATGTTAAGACACCTAACAGTATATTGTAATCTTCTTAACTCCATCATTCTTCAAAGTTGTATTATAAATATCACTAAATAACCAATACTATCATTTTATTACTTTCAATTTTACTGCTAATATTATTATATTCTTACTTCATTACCTGTCAGTAGATAGTTGCAATGCCCTCCTGTTGATTATTTTTCTATTTCTTTTACTCCAGTGTTTTTTTTTCAACTGTAAAAGATGGGCTCAACAGAACATGTCTAATCACATGACCATACCACCTAGATGTCTAATCATTTACAATGCCTTTGAGGTTTAATAACAAAATTATTTCATTAGTAGTTCACAGAGTATGATATGATTCACATTTAAAATTATTATGCTGGCTTCTCGGAGTCTAAATGTATTTGAGGTGGATATAGTTTCTGATATAATTATTTCCACTTAAAGTGCAAACTTAAAATGCATATCAAGTTATTGATATAAAATTTTGGATTTTAAATGTAATTTACAACCAAAACTAAGTTTAGAATAAAAGAAATGCTTCTCAATTTAGCTGTATAATAATAAAGCATTTTTTTAAAAAAAAAATTGAGAGTTTTAGTAAGAGAAATGACGCCCTTGCACAATTAATTATAATGAAGATTACTAAACTAAAGGGGAGAAGTGGAGAGGTGCTCTTATGGGAAGATATTAAACATTAGGACTGTGACTGCCTCAGATCCTAAACAGGAACTCTCAAAAAATGTATTTGGAGCTCGAGTGGTTATCTGGGGGCAATTCTGAGCTTGTTCCCTGGGACAAATGATTGAAAATTCTATAATTCAATAAGAGGCACAGATGAGGAGAAAGTGAAGCTAACAGCTTATGTTCTTTGAAGGGAAGGACCATAATGCTGGGAGTCCACTATAGAGACTCTGTTGGTTGTTGTTTAGGTTCCCTGAGACATCACCTTTCCCTCATTGGTCATGTTTAGATACTTGTTCCCATGCTTTCCTACCTCATCTCTTCACATGGCCTCTAAGCATAAGAAGTTACTGTTTCAAGGAGCCCATTTTCACTGTCCCATCTATCTGTGTTCTCTAAATCTCATTCCAACTAAATTGTCATCAACACAGGCCAAAATGAAATTTGAGAAGACATTTTTTACTCTGATGGTTCACAGAAAGTGAGGTCATTTTTGGTTTGTTTGCTTGGTTGGTTTTGGTTTGGGGTTTGTTTGTCTGTTTGTTTTTGTTTATCTAGCATTTAAACAGCATTATATGTTGTCGCTATTTTAAATAAAGAATGGTTCCAGAATCATTAATCAAATCAAAGTTTATAGTGAAGGAAATTAGAAATAATGTACCAGTAAAGGGAGATGTTGTAGGAGGGCCACTTGTTCATTTCCCAACCACCCCGCATCTCAGACCCGAAATAACAACACAGAAACTATTAATTAAATCACTGCTTGGCTCATTAGCTCTAGCTTCTTAGTGGATAACTCTTCATATTAATTTAACCCATCTTCATTAATCTATGCATCACCACGAGGTCATCATATACCAGCAAATTTCAGAGTGTCTCTCTCGAGGGGCAGCTCCATGGCTTCTCTCTGATTCTACCCTCTTTCTCCCATCCCAGCATTCAGCCTCGCTCTCACCACCTAATTAAGTTCTACCTTCCTATAGGCCAAGCCAGTTTCTTTATTCATTAACCAACAAAAGCAACACATAGACAGAAGGCCCTCCCACACCAGGGAGAAATAGCTTATGTTCAAATAAGGCACCAACTCCAACACCAGTATGAATCTGCGAGTGGAACAAACTATGGTGTTGCCAGAAAACTCCAGAACCAGTGCTTCTACAGCTTTACCCATGAACACTGGAACACAGGAGATGATGCTCTCACATTGGAACCCCTAGGAGATATCTACCCCATAAACCATAACAACAACTGAAAAAAAAATCTTTCTCATCACAGATTCATTGGCTATTTCGGAGCATAAATCAGCTATATCTGTCGCTTCCTAATTAAGGCTGTTTTCTTCAGTTTGTCTGTATTTTTATGGAGTCTGTAGAATCTTGGGCCATCTGAGCAGTGATGCAGAAAGCAGACCCAAACTAATCAGAATCTTGTTTTCCCAAGTTTGCAGATTTAACATGTTGTACATATGCTTAGAACTCAAAATAGAAATCTTGCAAACCATTTAGTATTTTCAGTAAGCATACCAGGCTCACCATTTCTTAGCAGACTTGTGTGACTGTAAGCTTGTGCCTGGCATTTGATAAGTTAGAACATTGTGTATAGCAACCCACCAGATAGATGAATGCACTGTAATACATCCATCTTAGAAATGGTTGTAAGAGTCAAGAGACAAGGCTATGAACATTTTTCTATGAGTAAAAGAAATTATGTACATATTTCCCTCTTGTTCTAACTTGTATTTGCTTTGAAATAAGAATTTACAACTAGCCATATTTGTCCATGAGTAATTACTTACTCTGTGTCATTTGCATTTGAATCTTGTTGTATGATCTGTTTTACTATTTTTTTAAAGCAACCATTGAGCCACAAATTATCTAGTCTATTAAATCATGAAGTCAAATATAAATGAAATATTTTTTAGGACTGCTACATTTGTAACATCTCAGTGAAGTCTTTGGTAAGGTGTATATAACTCTGCTATCTTATTTCTAAGAATGCAGTCTTTGCTTCTTGGTAGGCTTCTGGTAGGTTTGTGATCATACTATTAGGACCATTACAATGAGATAAGCCTTATGACATTGACATTAATTATCATATTTTGAAATCACTTCCATTTTTTTAATAAGTGACTTTTTGTGGAATTTCACTAAACATTGTTTTAAGAAAAAATACGTCTTCTGTGAGAAATCTAATTTAAATATACAGATCCAAAATCTCATAGCTAGACTCACCATATAACAACAAAGCACATTATAATTTTCTTTTGAGGACTTCTTACCATATTGATTATTTCTAGTTCCGTCATTTTATCTGACATTTTCATAGTTTCAGTTTCTTAAGAGCTGAATAGAATTCCATTGCATAAAAGTATCACATTCCCATTATAATTACATTAGCTCATATACATCTAGGCTGTTTCTATTCCATTGCTCTATGTACAAATGAATGTTGTCAACAATGAAGGGACTTGGTGTGTAAAACTAGTAGTAGTGAGGAGACAGGAAAGCTAACAGAATAGAGCAATGGGGGAGGGAGGGATAGATCAAAGCACCTATAATTATGAATGAAATTCTCCAGCCAAAACTGTGGGTGGAGAGATAACCCAGTAGAGAAGAGGACTTGCTGCTCTCCAAAGAACCAAGCTCTTATTACCAGTACCCACATGAAAGCTCTCACCAATCTGTAACTATGATTCCAGTGACAGCAGCATTGTCTTCTGGACACTATTGACACATTTTGTGATACATAGACAAACATACAGAAGAAGCACTTATACACATAAAATAATAACCTTGTGAGAATTCACTACTGGTTTCATTTGCAGCATTGTTATTACAATAAATCACCAAAATATTCTGAGAAAGGTTATTTAATAGATAAACTTCTAATGAAAGCACCTTTCAAATGATGATATATGAAAATATAGTAATATAATGAAAAATTTCTTGTCATATTGAAACTTTGTTTTTGAGATGAAGGATCCATGATCCAGAAGGTGAAATAACTTGGGTAATATTAATTTCTCAAATATTATGGAACAGATCTACACCAAGATCATATAATTTCAGATGTAAAATTTTATAAAAGGAGTAAATTGTATTTATTAGCAAGGTAATTGATTAAATTTTAGTGTTTGTAATTTTATTTTCATTATTATTAAGTAATAGCAAATATAAATATTCAGGTTGATTGTGACAATATTTAAACTCAAAGCTGTATAGACAGATAAAACTAAGTATAAGCTTTATTTTAATCCTTTAAATTACTGATAATTCTATTAAAACTAGATAAATACATATAATTGAAAATCATTTATTAACTTTTGATGTTATTTCATCTTCATTATTAGTTATGATTTGCAATGTTTGCCTCTTCCTTTTATAAACAGTTATGTATAGAAGTCAGTCAATTATATTAAGACTCAGTGATTTAACAAAGGAATCATTAATGATGTTTATTCAAGGATCAATTCTGTTTTAAAGCCATGTACACATTATCTAGAACACAATCATGCCTACAATCATTCATATTTATTTAATAATATGGAAATATTTCACTTATTTATACATATGCACCATAATATTGTCTTAATAAATACATAGATAACTTTTCTTCATGTATTTCAAATTTGAAACACTTAACAATTTCTTTGTGTCAAATATCTCCTTTTATAAAGCTTGTTAAGTATAAGATGAAAGAATTTGTTTAAGATCAATAATCTTGGTTGTCAATGTGATTGAACCCAGGATCAATGTGATTCTGCATTGTCTAAGAGGGTTTACTCTGTTAAGATTAATTGAAGAAGGAAGATATTTTTTCCCAACATAATAACTGGTACCTTACAATTGCACTGAAACAAGAAGGTACAAGGAAAGATGTGGCTCGATTTCCCTCATTTATACCTTGCTGGTGACTGCATCTTCCCTGTTGCTGCTACTACTGTGATTTCCTTCATTGACTGAATAACTCAAGATCCTTCAGATTTCCAATATAGAATGAAGACTACATTGTCTCCGAAAACCACTCAGGTCTTAAGTGCCTTATTAGAACTGCGGAAGCATCTGTATCCTGGACTTAGTAGGTTCTGAGTTCTCATTCTCTCCATCATGCAGACAGGCTTAATTGGTCTATACGGACTCCATCGTGTAAGCTAATTTAATGCAATCTCTTTGAAATACAGAATCAGTCCATTAGCCATATTTATTTTAAAAATATAATGCAATGGCATATAATTATGCTTTAACAATCTATACAAATTTAGATATATTATAAACATATTACCTTTATGAGAGTTTGTAGTTCATATATCTTTTTGAAATCAATAGAAGTCTATTGATAAGAAATAGTATTTGGAGTTCATTTTATTGGATTACAATTGCTGATGTCATGAGGGTTTTTTGTTTTTGTTTTTTCTAAACATAATCCAGTCAATTATCTACTTATTCCTAATTTCTCTCCATAGCATTTATTTATCCAGGATCATCTGTGCCTACATGGTGTACACCCACCCACCATCTGTCATGTTAAAATTTCTCTGCCTTTACTTAAGAATAACATCGTGTATAATTAAAAGCAATGTGTTCTTCACAAATTAGTATATTTTGACATAGGATGCCAACTTATATTTAAGATATAAAATGATATATTACTGATAATTTAGGATTTGAATAAAATAAATATGAATTTTGTAAAATCATTAAAATAAATTGTTTAAAGTGATTAGAATAAAATCATAGAAATATGATGAGTTCAAGAAAAATAAAAAGCATAAATTTGAAATAATACTGTAATATAATACTGATGCATTTTCAAACTTGGGGTATATCTGTTGATCACACTTACAGAAATTATATATACATCTGCATGGTGACTTATGTAAAGTTTATCATAGATACTCAACTAGATATTGCACTTTAAATTACACTTAAGGTATAATCTAAGAGTTACATGGACTACTTTGCTTTATGGATTGTTAGGAGCCAATTTTCTCCTAAAATCATTGCAGAAGCCATCACCCTAGGGGAGTCTGCAGAGAACCTCACACCCCTAATTATGTTAGGAATCGTTCTATTGACAGAGCCTACCCCACACCCAAATTGGCTGTTAATGGAGAGCTATCTGTTAGCAGAACCCACTTCACACTCCAAACTACCTAGGGAACTAGGTGTGGCAACTTGTGACTTCTTGGCCTACAGTGACCTGACCGAAGATAACCTCCTGCCTACGTGACCAACACGGACCACGTGACCAACGTGAACCACGTGGCAAGAGCTCAGACCCCTGTGCCCACCCCCCAACTCCATACCCTATATAAGTTGTACCCCTTCTCTAATAAACTGAGGCTTCGACAGGAATCCCAGCTTGGCCTCCTTCCTCTTTTCTAGCTCATATCTTACAGATAGCGCCTCTCCGGGACCCTGGAATAACTGACCTGCCAGACGGGTTTACTAACCCTAGACTGGTGACCCGTCAAGGCAATCAACAATGGATATTTGTAGAAGAAACAGCAGTTCTAAAGATGATAGATTTGATTAGAATTGTTAAGCAAGAATCATTGAACATATTCTGTATTGCATCATTGTAAGAAACGCTGAAATTGAAATGCCACAACCTCTTACATTATCATCTTGAAAGAAATATTCCTTCATTTAAATATAAATTAATTGTGTTTGACTCAGCATCAGGTCCTAAGTAAAGTTATTCAGTGAATATGAAATGAAGCATTCTTTGATGCAGGGGTTGAACTGCATTTAAAGCTGATGCAATTCAACAGAGCATTTACTGTGTAAGCGCAAACTTGACAAATACTTGCTGTCATGTGGACTGTGTATAGATAAACTAGATTGTACTTTTTTTGTTCTTTAATCATTAGAGTGTCTAATTTTTTTTTTTTTTTGATTTTTCGAGACAGGGTTTCTCTGTGGCTTTGGAGCCTGTCCTGAAACTAGCTCTGTAGACCAGGCTGGTCTCGAACTCACAGAGATCCGCCTGCCTCTGCCTCCCGAGTGCTGGGATTAAAGGCGTGCGCCACCATCGCCCGGCTGAGTGTCTAATTTTAAATAGATTGTAAAGATCCTGACACGTGATGAAAACCATATATCACAACATTACAGAGATTGATCCACTTATCCTACTTGAGGATAACGTATGATCCGTGCAAACAAAATACCTCATTATGTAAAAGTGTTTGCTGAAAAGTCTGACAACCTAAGGTTACCCAATAGAATCGACATGGTGAAAGTAGAGAATCAATTCCATCCATGCACCGTCTCACCTTTATACACATGCACCTTGTCATACATCCCTGCACACACATGCTCACGCACATAAATGATTCACTTTAATCAGAATACGTTTTATATTTTCCCTTTCCCCTCCTACCTCTATGGCACAAGAAAACTTGCCTTCATTATGCCAATAAAATAAACTCACAATTCTAAGATCAATTCTACCTCTTTAGGGAGTCTTTTCAGAAAGCCTCTATTAAATATCTGAAATCATGCTCTCGCAGTTCCTGAAATATGTGTTTCATTGTATTTATCCCACTTGAGAATTTGAATTTATTATGAGGAATTTCTTTTTTGAAGATCATTAAATTCTGTGTTTTCAAATGTTCTTCATGACTGAAAATCTAAGAGAATCAAAATTACTGAGTGATGAGCAGTAACTCTTGCACCCATTGATTCTGATTTGTATTAAGGTCCATAAAATTGCAGACATACGTTGCATCTGAGAACAAAAAATCATACAATTACTAGATTTAATAAAATTATAAGTTCAGATGAATTATTGATTCTCCCTTAAGACATTTGCAACACTTATTCAGTATTGACAGAATACTACCAGTACCCTGGTGGGTCCACCCATCCTGAAAGTAGAGAATACTGGACAATTTTTAAGATGGTAAGTCAGAATAAGAAACATATTTTTAATTATTTTCTAAGTACTTCTTATTGCAATATAAACACTGTTTACAAAATTAAAAACATAAATTATGAAAAGTTTTTGGAAGAAAACCTTTATTTTTACAAAGAAAGCACCATAATACTCAGTTTTCTTTGATGAAAATCAAGGATTACAGTCAGTTCATACCCATTCTAAGCCCATCTTTCAATGGCAGTTCTAATACAATTATATTTTGCTTCTTTTATTATCATATATTAATTTTTCATATTGAATATTGTCTTTGAAATTTCTCATAAATGCTTGCTGAATGTGTTGTTCATGATTTCAAATAACATGTTCTCTTCCCTGTTCTCTCGAATTATTGATTCAGTATGTTTAAAAGAAAGAAACAAAACTTTCATTTGAATTTATACTACATAGAGGAGCATGCGCGACTATATGAATCATTTCAGTTAATAATTATAAAAGAGCCATGCTGACAATGTGTCCTAAGATATAGGCTTGATAATTCATATTTCATGCTACCTCTATATAAGCATGATTTAAAGATGTAGACCCAGTTCTTCAATATATTTGAAGTGAATATGAAAAGAGGTGAAAAGAATATGAATGGATAATGGAGAATATTGTGTAGTGACTTCTTATAGATCACAGTTCTTAAAACCATGGAGTTTATCACACTCCAGAATCGTCTTTGTTATCTTGTCTGTGTTAGCTATCTCAATGAGGAATCTTATGAATAGAAATCATTTAGGTTCTCACCCACTCCTCTAACCTACTTTTCATGCATTTACTGTGTTTATTGAATAACACAGTCCCTAATTTAGTGATTTGTGTTACTTTTTTCAGATTTAATGATAGGAAAAAATTTTCTTTTCTGTGTAATGAGTAAGGAATGTGGTGCATATAGAAGGACAGGTGTGAAAAAATTTGTAGTCAACAGAGAAAGAAGAATTGGAATATGAAGTCAATTAAAGCTATAGGGCAGTCTACATGAAAGAGTATATAGAATATTTATGGGCACAGCAAACTATTTCAGCAGTAGATTGATCTAGGATAGATTTGAAGTCAATTCAAGGTGGAATGCAAGACAATCTAAGAATACTAATGACAGCAATGACAATACCAAGGTTAAAGAGTTTGAAAGGACTTGTAGCTGTTTATATAACTGATATCAAGACTGGATCTGAGAGGCAATGCCACCAAAGTAAGACTGAAAATAAAGGGACACTGCCATAAATCCCTGGATCTACACTTGTGTCCTGTCTGCTTGAACAGCTAGCTGGTGCTGTAGTGATACATATTATGGATGTAACAACCACTATCTGAATAGATATAGAGCCATAACTATGAGATATTACCCATTACTGACACTCTTCTGTGGCCAGAAATATGGGATTAGTTATGCTAAAAAGCATAGTAGAAAACCAAATACTATTTGTTATGTTAAAGTAATAGAATTAAAAGAAACAAATCGGCAGACATTCTGCTATATCCATAAAACAATATCTCACTCATTCATATCAGAGAAGCTTTCTGCAGGAGATGAGGAGATGGATACCAATATAGAGACCTAAAACTGAAAAGTGTATGGAGAGACACTTTGGGACATTCAATCCTAAAGTCGATGTCTTCATCAAACCACTCCCCTCAAAATTCAGGGTCCTATGTCAAAGAGGAGGTGAGAAGATATTAAGACCCAGCATGGATGGATGATGCTCAGGAAATAGTGATTCTAGATAAAATAGGACTGGTGCAGGTATGTAATCATGGACACGGTCAGCATACAAAGAACTGGCACAGATGCAGACCATAGTGAGATGGGAAAATAGACCTGAGCTCTGTCCTCAATCAAGAAGCTAGCTCTAACTAAGAAAAATTTAGTTTTCCCATGGACTTTCTATTAGGAATACAAACTACACTTAAGGACAGATCCCATGTTCATCAGAGATGGGCAAACTCAAAACAAATGAACTCGCAGATTCTTTTTTGTTTGTTTGTTTGATTGATTTTTGTTCAAGAATTATGGTATTATACTGCTTTATCTGTGTATTAATTTTTTTTTGTCTTACTGGTCTTCACACTGATATTATGATTTCTGATTTTGTGATTTTGTTTTTATGCTTTTATTAGGTTGGTTGGCTTTTTGTGTATGCATTTCTTGTGCTCTTTTTATTTTTCTTAATTTGTTTTGTTTTATTTTGCTTGTCTTTATTTGCACGTTTATTTCCTTTTTAAAAAAACATAAAGTCACTTTTCTGAATATTTAGATGCTAGTTGCCATGGTGGACATATATTCTGGTAGTATTTGCTGAAGAAGGCAGAGTCTCACAGGTTCCAGACCTGTGATTTTTTTCTTCTTATGAAAAAGTAAGTTTGGAATTAGAAGGGACATGGAGGATGGGAGGGGAAATAAGGGAGGAGAAACATAATCAGTGTACATTGAACAAAAATAACACTATTTTCAACTAAAATCAAACAAAACTTTTTAAAAAGATACAGTAAATTCATCAGGAAATCTCTAAATTTTTAAAAATGATATGTGTATGTAAAATGAGATCCTATCTTTTTGAGTAAATTATAACAAGCACTACACATGCTTTCAAGTATGTACCCAATGTTAAAAATTGAGTTGAAATTTCTAAGACTATAAAAGGAAGCTGATATGAGGCCATAAACTGAATATATAAACATTTACTATTATATATTGCATATTCATAGTTTAGACTGTCACGACATTGTTATTGCTTAATAAATTTCCTGAATGTTCATGAAATTATCCATTTCTTCTTATTGCCTTTCCTTTTTAAAGAACAGTATAGATATTTCTCACACATTATTTATAGATAACTCCATACCAGGGAAGCTGGAACACACTTCTTCATGGAGTGAGTGATATGATGATGAACTAACTTGGCATCAAACTGCTTTTATGAGGCTATAACTTCTATTTTGACTATTATTTCACCTTAATTGAATATGCCAACAAATGAATTTGATGTTTCTCATACAAGTGAGGATTATGGATGAAGAGATATGACGTTCAGAGCATACAGATTATACTTCTCCTAAGGGATTTAATGGGATGACCAACTTATATGATTGGGAGTAAAGCAAATTTTAAGTATGAAAAAAAAGCTATAATATGAAATCAAAGTTTACTGTTAGACACATCATTCTTCTGATAAAAATAGAATATAAATTATCTATTTTTTACTAAAGATTCTCTAATTAATTACTTGCATAGTTTTGATATAAAATTTAAATACATAATCTGTTTTTGATTATATTTTATTCTTTTTAGAAATTAGCATTTATTATTTACATATGTTCACTTATTAAGTTGTATATGGTGATTTTGTGTGGGGAGGCACATGCAAGTTCACACCATGTCATGTCCATTACTCTTCACCTTAATTTATAAAACAGGGTTTTTCACTGAACTTGTAATAGGGAAAAATTAGCTGTCAAGTAAGCTTCAGAAACCCTTTTTTCTATTTCTTGGGATCTAGGATGAGGTTAATGACACGATGCTCAGGTTTTTGCATGTGTGCTGGAGATGAAACATATAGCCTCACCCTGCAGATCCAGCACCTTACCAACTGATCTGTCTTCCCAATCATAAACCCAATTTATTGAAAAATTTTCTCATCTATGTTACGTAAAATGTTAACAAAATATGTATCATTTTATTTATCATTTATCATATCTTTCAGGAGGAGAAAAAAATAAGGTTTTGATATCAGAATGATTGTACTAATATCATTACATCCAATGTGTTAGTGAGATTTTGATTAGCAGGACACATTTCATCATAGAGCTCATACCTTAACTTGCTGTGAGCACATTGAAATAATTGATTACAGTCTCTTCCTGGAATCCTTCACTCATTTACTTTACAGAACAATATTTCTCTTAGCTTTATAATACTTTATTAGCTATTTTTTATTTTCTTTTGTTGGTTATAGGGACTCTATTTTCATTCAGTGTTAATTCATTCAATGCTTGCCCTTTGACTGTTTATATTCCTTAGTGGTACTTCCTGTTGTTGATCCATTCAAACTTCACAGAACCCAAGGGAAATATGCTAATGTTGCTAAGTTTTGTCAGCAGCCTAAACATTCCCTCGGGGATCTTAATTATTTCAGACTGATTACTTGCATGTCAATGTGATGTCTGTCACAGTATCTTTTCTGATTGTTGTGATAAAACATTCATACAGACCACCCTAACTTTGCTTCAAAATTTACCCAATGTGGACCTTTCTTATGATTTTGTTTTATGTGAAGTATTATTCTTATATTCAAATACATTCATGTATGGTTTTTATCTTAAATTTTTTAGCAAGAATTTCTGTTTTATTGAATGAAAATATTTCAAATTATACTGATGAAACAAAAGGCAAAGAGATTCAGGGTTAAAACTTCAGAAAATTTCAAGTATAAGGAAATCTATCTAATGAAGTTAGCAATAGTAAATTAACAATTTGTGTACTCTGAGACACACTTTTTTGTGCTTTTTATTAAAAAACTCTCTAATAGGGTCATAAAATGAAAATATAAGAATAAGATTTGGTAAAGAGTATTTTTTATCTATAAAATATACAAACTGGAAAATTTGTCATTAAACAGTAGAAAATAGTAAAAGGTAACATTTTCCTTGAGTCAGTGCGCATGTGAGAGTCAGTGAGAAAGCAGTGACGTGTTGTAACTGGATTACATAGGACAATGCATAATTGGAAACTATAGGACTTTATTTTCAAAGGTGTGTGTGCAGGAGTGGCATATGACCTGAAGAATGATAACATTATGGTATCTGTTATTATGATAACAGAATGATAACAAATCTTACCTTTTATATGCTTCCACCTAAGCTCATACAAAGCTGAAGCCCTTTCCAACTTAAAGGTATAGTTTGGAATAATCAAAATGCTTGTTCAATCTCCGAAGTATTATTTTGCCTAAAGTAGCATATTTTGTTGTCTTATCTTCTTTGGAGCTTCCCTTTTATGATAATATCATGATCTTATCTCATGTGTATTCTAAAAGTGTTCTAAGTCATTCATGTAATTCTAGTGGCTTCTATATTGAAGTTCTAATAGCTCTGAATTACAAATGAATAAGTAAAGAGTTATGATTAATAATTAATACAATTTTTTAATTGGCATAGTTAATTATCATCATTTTGCAAAAGTAATTTCCAAAAATGTATTGTTTGCTATTAGGCAAAGACACTGCAGCTCCTGCATATTTGAATACTATGTACAATTCTTTAAAATAATGTATATTTTTGCATTTCACAGAAATTTATATATGTAGAAAACAATGTGTTTAAAATAAAAAAAAAAGTTTAGAAAAACAATAACATTTTGAAACCTAGTAGAATTTAGGATTTTTGTGGATTTAATATAATGTTAAGAGACTGGCTAATCTTTAGCATGGACAAAAGAGTACTGAAAATGATGATCTGGCTATATTTCACAAGCTCCAGCTTAAAGCTAAGTTATTACTGAGGGGAAGGCATAAAAGCTCTTGCCTGGTTAGGAGCTGCTTCATGGGCTATAACCAAGCAAAGTTCAATGTTTTTGAAACACGGACAATTACCTTACAAACACACAAACCACACACACACACACACACACACACACACAACATACATATACAGTCAGAGACACAGAGACAGGGAAACACAGATAGCACATATACAGACAAAGAGACACAGACACACACCATATGCTGAAATAATTTAAACATTTTTAAAGTTTCAGAGCATAAAGACTTATACTTAGTAATACTGAAGTGTTGTAGTTATTATCTTTCATTCAGACCACACAGCATCAGCCTTTAGACACATGGTGTTTTCATGTTTTCTAGATGGCTTTTATTTCTTGTTTCTAATCATTTATCATAGATACAGTAGTATTTACTCACTGTTACCCAGAGAGTAAATTTAGTTTAGCAGTAACACTAATTTTGTTTACTAATTTTTGAACTTACATGGACTCCTCAGCTTTTTAATTATTCATTCAAATCATCACTTTTTGGTTTATTATGACACTGTTTATTCTCTATTTGTTTTTTTGAGACAAGGGTTTCTGGTTGTCCTAAAACTAACTCTGTCCTAGAACCAGGCTGGCCTAGAACTCATAAAGATCAGTCTGCCTTCACCCCACCACCCCCCACCCCTGCCTGGATCAAACACATGTGGTACCACACCCAGCACTGTTTACTATCTTAAGAGAAATAGCCAGGTGGTGGTGGTGCAGGCCTTTAATCCCAGAACTTGCGAGGCAAAGGCAGGTGGATCTCTTTAAGTTTAAGGACAGTCTATTCAAAAAGAATAGTTTCAGGACAGGCAACAAAGCTGTTCAGAGAAACTGTTTCAAAAAATTTACATACATACATACACACATATGTAAGTGTGTGGGTATGCATGTATGTATGTATGTAAAATCCCTGAGTTTTGCATATGCCAATAACTTTTATTTAGAGTTCTTGTTATTAGTTCCTTATGATTAATATCCAGGTTATCATCTAATTCAAATTCAACAGAAAATTTGTTCCTATTAGTGATTGCTACCAAATACTTCTACTACTACTAACATATATTTTAAAATATTAACTCTCTTAAGGATTTGATGATAATCATTTAGCAGTTTATTTGTGAATTATACAGGTGATCGTGTTTAATGACAATGAATGAGTTGTCATATGTTTAGTAATCCCGCATTATTTCTCTAGTGAAATAACTGCCAATATTTCCATAGGTGATATTAATTTGGAATGCTGGCTATTAGCTTTCTGTATATTTTAGGAACAGTTCTTTATCAAAAGTATACTTTAAACATATTTTCTACTAGTTAAGAGCTTCAAAATATTTACATGAAGAAGTAGCAGAGCTATATTTTCTTTTTACCAAGAGCATGTATATAGTAAAATGTTTTAGAAAAGTTACTAAAACAAGGTTGCAAATACTATTTCCCTCATTCTTCTGTAAGTATTATGTCTATATTTATGTTTTTCTTATCCTTAAACATAATTTCTTTTATTTATTTATTTATTTTTCCATTCAATTATTTACACTTCCTTCCCTCCTCCCAATCCCTTCCCTCTCCCCCACATCCCCTCATTTCTCCCCCACCCTTCTTGAGAGAGGGCAAGGAACCCTGACCTGTGGGGAGTCCAAGGCCCTCCCCTCTACATACAGGCCTAGGGAGCTGTGCATCCATATAGACTAGGGTCCCAAAAAGCCAGAACATGCCGTAAAAACAAGTCCCAGTGCCGTTATCAATGGCTTCTCAGTCAGCCCCCATTTTCAGCCACAATCAGAGTTTGATCCCATGCTTATTCAGACCCGGTCCAGCTGAATTGGTGAGCTCCCATTAGAACAGGCATACTGCTTCAGTTGGTGGACCAACCCCTAGCGATCCTGACTTCTTTGCTAGTCTTCTCCCTCCTTCTGCCTTTCAACTGGACCTTAGGAGCTCAGGCCGTTCCTCTGATGAGGGTCTCTATCTCTATCTCCATCTGTCGCCAGACGAAGATTCTATGGTGATATTCGAGATAATCATCAGCATGATAGTGGAGCAAGGACCGTTCAGGTACCCTCTCCTCTGCTGTCCAAGGACCTAGCTGGGGACATCCCTGTGGACACCTGGGAACCTCTCTAGAGCCAAGTTTCTTGCCAACCCTAAAATGGTTCCCTTAATGTTGGTATCTTCTTCCCTGCTCCCATATCTGCCCTTCCTCCATCTCAGCCATCCCGTTCCCCAAAGCTCTCCCAAATCCTCCCCTTCTCTCTCCCCCTCTTCCCTACTCCCCACTCTACCCCCACCTCCATGCTCCCAACTTTTTTTTTAAATATTTATTTATTATGTATACAATATTCTGTATGTATACCTGCTGGCCAGAAGGGGGCACCAGACCTCATTACAGATGGTTGTGAGCCACCATGTGGTTGCTGGGAATTGAACTCAGGACCTTTGGAAGAGCAGGCAATGCTCTTAACCTCTGAGCCATCTCTCCAGCCCCATGTTCCCAACTTTTGCCAGGCAATCAGCAATTCCACTCTGGGAATATACCCAAGAGATGTCCAATCATACTACAAAAGCATTTGTTCAGTTATGTTCATAGCAGCACTATTCGTAATAGCCAGAACCTGGAAACAACCAAGGTGCCCCTCAATGGAAGAATGGATAAAGAAAGTGTGGTACATTTCAGCAGTAAAAAAACATGACATCTTGAATTTTACATGAAAATGGATGGAAATAGAAAACACTATTCTGAGTGAGATAACCCAGACCCAAAATGATGAATATGGTATGTATTCACTCATTACTGGATTCTAGCCATAAACAAAGGTCATTGAGCCTATAGTTCATGATCCTAGTGAAGCTAAATAATAAGGTGAACCCAAAGAAAAACATATATAAATTAGCATGATTCTTGAGTGAACGTCTCAATATTCCCTGTGCTGGAAGTAGGATTTCTGCTTAGTTCACCTTCTATTTTGTCATATTGTGTTCAAATTCATCTCTGTCCAAGGACCGCCCAAGGGAAACCTGATTGCTCTTCAAGCTGATGAGGGAAAGGGACTTGATCGGGGGAGGGGGAGGGAAATGGGAGGCGGTGGCGGGGAGGAGGCAGAAATCCTTAATAAATTAAATAAATTAAAAAAAAATTCACCTCTGTCATATCCTCACTAAAGCGGATTACGATAGCCCCTGAAAAACTCATTTTACTTGAGGCTACACATGCTTTTAGGCTTGTAAGGGGCAATGAGTTGCAAATTCTGTAGCAGCAATGGGAAGTCTGACTGATATCACTTCTCTAGCCAACCTTCTGCTCTACAGCTAGGCACCATGTGCTTATCTCAATCCTAGATCAAAAGCAGGTCTCTGTGCCCAACTCACTTTCTAGCTTCTACATAAGACATCTTATTGTCATCCGATATCTTTCTTTCATTGTTTGTATTAGGACTTAAGATAATGCTTACTGGTACTTTCAATGTTGCTGCAAATAAAAGGATAACATTTTTATAACTGATTTATATTCTAATGTATAAGTTCTTTGTAATAATCATACAGAACGAGGCTTCCTCTGGGAAAAGAATTCAGGAAAGTAATGCCTAAGTAACTCCCACACACTCATAAAACAAAAACATGATATATATATATATATATATCCTCCCATCCATTGACGGGAATCTGAATTAATCCTATCCCTTAGCTATTGTCAACACTGTAATGAAAATCATGGCTGTGTGCATTTTTTTGTGATATGTTAATATTAAAATTTCATGTCTGCATTAAACTACTGAATTTTCTGTGTAAGTACATGAAAGGAATTCTAAGAATACAAATAAATAATAATTATATGGGGATAATTATTAATGACCTTCATTCAATTCCTGTCACTCTGCTCAAACACTGAAATAACGCACAATTTCTTGCATATGTATGTAGTGTTTATTTGTTTTTTTTTTTTATTTTTGAGACAGAATTTCTTCATAGCTTTTTGGTTCCTGTCCTGGAACTAGCTCCTGTAGACCAGGCTGGCCTCGAACTCACAGAGATCCACCTGCTTCTGCCTCCCGAGTGCTGGGATTAAAGGCATGCGCCACCACCGCCCGGCTGTAGTGTTTATTTGTTAATAAAAATATTTTTATCTGTGAACAGTCAAGAGATATTTAAGAAGACAGAAATTGTGTCTAGCCTGTTTGATCATTACACATTTCATTTATTCAGAAAAATAACACATTATGGATTTATATAAACATGCAAAATGAAAATAAATTAAAATTGGAAACAATAATATATTATTTGCTAATGGTTCAATAGACATAAATATAGGCATTTTACATAAACTTTAATTGCTTTGAAAGTGACTCTTGTTCATTCCACAGATTTTATGCTTCATCTTCTTACGTACCTTTCTGGATTTCCATTGTCCTAAGCTATAGAGGAATAAAAACTTTGAACTGAGAGATAATTTCCTATCATTGTTTTAGGAAACAGCTTCACAAGTTTATAGGGACTAGATCTTCTATAGGCATTACTTATAAATCAAATTTTTATTCTCCAAAAGCCAAACTATTATATCCAAGATTAGGAATCTCAGAGATATAAATCCCAGGACAGGAAATTCTTTAAAGAACAAGGCTGCTAGGATACCTACCTAACATACTGAGGCAAATTTGGACAATAATAGAAAGTAGTGCCATGTGGATATCTAAAAACCAAAAGGGTAAATCAAAACCAGACTTCTTATGCCTTTAGCCATTCTTCTTTCTGAGCTAATCTTGCAGTTTTACATGCCTTAAGAAAATGTTTTATATTTGGAAACTAATCTTATGTTTTTTTTGTTTTTACTTTCCTATGGTGTATTAATTATGTGAATTTATTTCAGCACTAAAGTGTTTGTGGCATTTGTTTCTCTAGTTTTAAAGAACATTGTTTTCCTGTATCACATCTACAAATGTGACACATACTAAACAATTCAGATTATGCCCCAAGAAGGATTATTTCCTGATTTGAAAAAATGCTAGTAAATATATTCACATTGAAGATTATCTATGGTAAGAATAATTTATAAAAATGCTTGAAATCAAAACACATACCCAGAATTCAATAAGTGTTAGAATTTTAGTCAATTATGCAAAGTGTTAATATAAATTTATGCCATTTAGGTTTTTTTTGCTTGAGTGTAGACTCATGCCTATATCTCTTCTCTAAAGTTCCATGTCACTTCCTTATACTACAATAAAGTGCTCTCAATATTTTTTACAGAAATTTTGTCAAATATGGAAGAAGAGATAGACCTGTAATAGATTGTCAACATTATGAGTTTGCTCTTCCTGAATTTCAGACAGTATCCATCAGGATTTCCTGCTCGTCTGAAGAACTACTATGTGAGTTAGAGAATAAAAATGACAACACATATTGTTTAGTAACATGTCCTTTATTTCATCCTTTATTGAATAACACAAGAATTAAAGTACTGCCCAAAGTAACAAATGAGATCAGAATAATGTTTCCTATTCTTCTATAATGGATGCCTCAACCCTCAGGATGATTTTATAATTCCACGTGTGTGTGTATGTGTGTGTGTGAAAAGTGAAGTAAACAAGAACCTTATATAAATTCTAGGTTATTACAAAATATGATTATTCAGAATTGGTCATTATCCCTATATAATTAAGTAACTTTTATAATTTGGGTTATGCTAGGCCTAAAAGTGTGTGCAACTAATTGATCAGGGTTTAATAGATGCGCAGATTTTACATAGAAAGAATCATCATGGGTCCTTGTCATGGGAACACCAGAGGGTGGATAAACTGCAAATGAGTTTAAATTAAGACATCAGTTAAGCAGGAAAAGCCAAAGGCTAATGGAGTCTCTAAGTTTATAATAGGTACAATTTATTTTCACCAAGAAAATGCAGATCCAATTCTAAGTCAAGAAAAATAGTGGTGTCTGGAGTATTTTGTATCTGAGATTTTAGATTATATAAAACAAACCAGTAATTAAAATAATTAATAAATAATTGGACTAACATTAATCTTTTATAACAGTACAAATATCAAAAAAATACTATGAACGTATCTAAAGTAACATAGTTATGAATGAACCATTTTCACAGCATTTAAACTTTAGATTTAAGGAAATTTCATGAGTTGAGTCATTGAAAGACTTTGAGTATACCAGTAAAGGTTTCACTATGCCAAAGAGGCATCATTTGTGATATGATGACTGAAAAACAAGGTATGTGGTTATATTAATTGAAAACTATTATTTATAATAGATAAATTATTAGGACATTTTATAGTTTTTACTTGTCTTTGCATTCATATGAAATTCAAAAGAACTTCTGATCCATTCTGATAGCAGCTAGTATTGAATGTTAGTGCCTTTAGTAGCTGTTCAATAGATTTCCTCAAAAATAAATAATTCTGAATAATGAAATATAGTGATACTTAATGCAGGTGAGGACAGATCCATCTAAACATCACCATCATTTGAATTATATTGAGCAGTGAAGGCTCTGCTCTTCTCAACATAAAAAGGTCCGACATAGGCAACCTCTGTTGGATTCACCTGTGCATTTTTTTCTCTACATTTGAAAATGCCTATCGAACATCTCTCTGTATCTATTTTTTGTTTGTTTTTGTTTTGTTTTGTTTTCAGTCTGCAGATCTGTATTTGTATTGGTTGCTGTATTTTCACTGTGGGTATGTGAAGGCAGAGAAGAGGTCAGTTAGAACAGAGTCCAGGCAGAAAGCATGGCATTATAATAAGGAACAGGTGACCAGTAAAATGTTATACAATTGCTCATTTGGAGAGGTAATTAAGGTCATTTTTCAGTCTATGGAAGATGCTAGCCCTAGTGAACCTCCTTTCCATGATTTAACCTCATCAGTAATGAATCTAGTTGGCCATTATCTCTTGATGGCTATAGGGAAGAGAGGAATGATAGGAAGTTCTTTTCAAGGGGATTTTTTAACACTGATATCCCCCATACTTCAATCCTTCACCCCTACTTTCCAGTCTCCAACCAGGTAAGTGGTAATTAGCAACTACATTCTTGGTTAAGAAACATGGTTTTGTATGTTATGGCTTCCGAATTTGCATTTTATGTTGTGTGTGTGTGTGTGTTGTTTGTGTGTCTTTGTGTGCTTGCATTTTTTTTATTAATCACTGTGTTTTCTAAAGATGGAGAGAAAGAGGGCATGGTGTTCCATGGGTGGACAGATGGGAAGAACATAGGTAGAGAAGAAAGAAAGGAAACTGTGATAGGAATATGCTATATAAAAAATACTTTCAATTAAATTGTTAATGTATGTATATGTATGTAAGGTTCTTTTTTCAATGAATTTGACAGTCTTAAGATAATTTTCTAAAATTTAATGCAGAGGCAAATTAGTTTAAAGTGTGGATGTTGTCACTAAGGAAGGGAACTAAATATAGGCAAAGGTTTTTATAATGTGCCTTTAAAGGACATAAGGTGGAAAGCAAGGGGAGGTGAAAGGGACTCTGAGGAGAACTTTTGGTAATTTTACTTCCAGTTAATACAAGTCTCCTGGCAATACTTTTAATAGGTAATTTTAATGTTTGATTACAATGTTCCTCTAGAAGAACAAAGATAATATGTAATTACTAGAAGCTTAGCTACAGACAGGTTGGTAGGAGAAATAAAGATCTAATCATGATTACTTTTAAGAGATCTTGAGTAGCCAGATTGAAAATTACTCTGCTGTAGGAATGCTTTAGATATCTTTCTAGCCTTCTCAGATAGAGGTAGATTGAATATATAATAAAAAAACAACAAAAAAATTATATGTGGTCTTGATAAGGAGGAAGTTAGATAAAAGCTATTTGTCAATATTCACTGAATAATGATCATACCACTAAACTGGAGACAGGAAGGGGAAGGAAGGTTTATTTCCCTTAGGATTATTAACAGTACAAGAATCACAGGGCTGTGAAATTTGATCAATATTCTTATAAAGGTCTTTGCCACTGAACATCTGTTTACAAGTCTTAGATAATCAGGCCTAGATGGGATAGCAATGAGCATGTAATTCCTTAATGATTTTTCTACTGCATACTCTGTTGAAGGTTGAGGAGTTTACTGATTTAAAATACAGGTCTGGATTCTGTCCCTGACCTTTGTATAAAGCCCAGTATATTTCTTCCAAACTAAATATTGGAGAAGGAATATGAGACAGAATGAAACTTGAAAACAATATGACTTTGGAAGGTACAGTTGATCTTTTGACTATTTTATTTGCTTTTTCATACCTTAGAAATTCCTTGGGTTGATGTGTCTTGCACTTGATTACTCACACCTCAGCTGGAAAATTCTTAACTTCAGTAAAAATGAGATATTTTGATAGGACCTTGCTCATTATTAAGATACAACTGTCTTGACTGCCAGAAACTGAAAATTTCTTAGCACAGAAATCTAGTATAGAACAAAGCTTGACTGACAAATAATACTAATAATATTAATAGTGATAATAATAATGACAATGTTAATAATACTCAATGAAATAATTATGAATGATATTCTTCTATACTCTTAGTTCAATGCCTTGATAAGTTGTCATCAGAGAGGCTTCCTCCAGAAGCAGATGGGAGGGGGTGCAGAGATCCACAGCCAGATATATAAGGTCTAAATTCGAGGGATGTTCAGGTGCTTGTTGAGTTTAGAAGGTGGCACTGGATTGATTCCTTGGAACTGGAGTTACAGGCATTTGTGAGAACCTGGAAGGGTACTGGATCCAAACCTAGTTTTCTGGAAGAAGAGTTAAGTCCTATTCACTGCTAAGACAACTTTCCAGGCCCTCCATTCACAGGTGATTTGGCTGGCCTAAGAGTGTCTCGAAATGTCCTCACTAAATAGAGAACCAAAGCATATTTAAAAGTGAAACAAATAATATTTCTGGATACACACATACTCAAAGTTAGAGTGAAAGCTTAGCAGTTCAAGATTCTTAAAACACTGGTTCAATGGCCAGTTCTATAAAAAACAAACACAATGAAGTATAGAGTCTAGGTGTGGGCATGCATGAATTTCACTGAATAATTCTTTCAACTATTCTGTATTTTAATAAATATCTATTTTACAATATTAAAGGTAATCACAGTAAAAACCACCATACCCCAGAAAAAACAGCTAAATATTCTTTCTATGTAGCAATATGTGCATTTACAACCAAGAGAATCCATAGAGTCTATCCCTTATACAAAGTCTGCTTGTGGTCCTACGTTCCAAAATATGACACCAGGTTTCTAATTCAGCCTACTATGTTAGACCATCAGGAGATGTTGTGTAATATATATATTTTACATATAATTATATATTTACATATATTTTATATATAATTATACATATAATTTTATCAGTTGCTCATAGTTGCCCAGTAATTGTTGGTAAACCTCGAAACCATCACAAATCCACAATCATCCACATTGCATCTGGGCTATCAAAATGTTTATCTAATTCTTTTCTACTGAAATATACTTAATGAATAACTTCTAGCTATTTGGGGTAAGAAGTAAAGAAGCAGGCACAATTAGGAAGCACATTGTAAAAAAAAAAATTGAAGCGTTACCAAGAAGTAAAGTTCAATAATATAGAAGAAGAGCATCTATTAACCAATGGCAGCCTTTCTCTTCTAACTGGGAGGTTATGATATAAACAATCAAAGAAGAGGATAAAATAAATTTTCAATATGCTTTTATTAAGAGCAAATGGAGCCGACTTCTTGGTGTCTTGTGGCCAGGCAGTTGTGATAAATGTCAAATTGCTAAATTATTTTAATTTAGGTAGGACTCCTATGGAAATAGCTAGGGATTTAACTGCATATAGTTTAATGACTTGTCAGGGTGGGTAATCCTCAACATGAGTGCCTAAGGAAAGAAAGAAATGTAAAATTCATTAAAGATCTACTAATAAAATATGCTACCTTTTGTACTACACATTAGTTCATATTGTCATATTAGGTAAACTATCCTGTGGTTTTGCTAGTTTATGTCACTAAAACATTATAATTGTGAAGTTTAATATCTTGTGTCTATGACCCCAGAGGTGATGATAGTGGAAGAGGGGAACAGAAAAACTTGCTGGCCAGCCAACCTTCCTAAATGACAAGTTCCATGACAAGTTACCATGGAAGATGTCCAATTTTGCATTAAATTGCCAAATGTCTTTCTATCTTACAGTTGGGTATTTTAGACTTCAATGGAAAATGGGTTTTAAAGAAATATAATAGCAAGCCTAGAAGTATGAAATGGAACAGAACTCAGAAGTGAAGAATCAACAGTTGGACTGTTAATATTTTCCAGTAAAGCTAATCAGTCATTATGTGACATCAGTAAATGATGCAAATCCCTGTAGTAAAAACAAATTTCCCTGTAAGTCAAACTAAACTTATAAAAAATACTAAATTTAAAATTCAAATGGAAATTATTAAATAGGTTCACTTCCGATTACATTCATTGTATTTTTGTACTTCATTATTTTTTCTTGTACAAACATGTAATTAGAAAATAATAGACATGGTCATTTTAGATATTTGCCATATTTTCTAGATTTGTTTTCTAGAAATTGCTCCTCATTGCTCCTTTCAGTCACCTAGTGCCAATGGATATTTGAGTTCATTCATGAAATTTATTATAAACAGGCATTACTTTTATTAAAATCTGTGTATTACATTTTTATAAAACATTGAAATGAATTTAATTGTATACTGTAGTCTAAAGCAAACAAGTGAGAAACTTTATTGGGCTAACATTATTAAGTATTGACTAATCCTGAATTGTTTGTTTAGCTCTAAGATCACTGAAAATTATTTTTTGATCTTTGAGTAATAAAAATGGACAGACATATAAGTGCTATATGTATCTTCCAGACACCAGTGTTAAACTGATGACTCAGCAAGGTTGTTATAAGGACACATATGCTAAGTATCAGACGAGTGTTAGATTTCATCTTGTACTGGGTTACAACTGTGCTTACCATCTGCCTACTATGGGAAAATGACACAGACATCATTGTTGTGGTGCTGAAAGCTCAGGTATTTTGATGACATTTTTTTTTTTTATCTCTAAGACTGGCACTAAGCTAGTCATATCAGAGTTCCATTAACAGTGACAAAACTGCACATTATCTGAGGTGAAGTCAGGCCCACATTGTAGCTGGCAATAATGAAGGATTAAAATGTCTGTCTAAACTTTCAGGTGTTTGTATTGGCTGGAATACGTCCCTACGTCCCAATGTTAAACGTATGAGTACTTAGTGACTTGTAAAATTTGTGGTGCCAGAGTATCATGTACAGTACTGAAGTCCTTTGGCTGACAAAACTAGTTTTATGTGGTACTTGCTGAGGATGCAGAAACCTGTTCCATCTTTGGATAGGGTATACCTGTCACAGCCCTGCTCCAAATTTGCAATGGCAAATGGGAAATTGAGAATGCAGCATCAATAGTCATATCTCAATGTCTGTTCCATGTTTTAACTCTTGGTCTTAATGGAGCTCATTAAACCAAGCACCAGATTTTAGGCAAAATTATGAGCCATCTTTTATATCTTTAATCCAAGAAATTGAAATCGTCCTTCAGACTCCACTACCCACAACTGAGGAAGGATGACAGATGTCATTAGCTTGATCATTTAGTTCCAATGCAGTGGACAGAAATTATGTGATTTGTTTGCCATTGTACTTCACTATGGTAGGTACATATTATTCTTCAATTTGAAGATGATGACCAGCACCTTCTCCTCTTTCAAATCAGATAGTATGGTTCCTTATGAGGTTTGGAGTTCAGACAGTGTTGAATGAGGACAGCTTTTACTTTCATTCTTCTACAATCTTCTTTCCTTGCTTTATTTTCTTCTATTCCTCTCTCCCTCTTCCTTCAATCCTTTCTTTCTTCCTTCCTTTCTTTCTTTCTTTCTTTCTTTCTTTCTTTCTTTCTTTCTTTCTCTCTTTCCTTCTTTCTTCTCTCTCTCTCTCTCTCTCTCTCTCTCTCTCTCTCTCTCTCTCTGTCTTTCATTCAAATAAGGTTAATTAATGACATAACAAATATTCCAACCCTTTGGGTAAAGACTGACATACATTACAATTCTGAATAGTGTTTTTCTTTTCTTTTTTATTTTCAGAAAATATAGATGACTTTTTCTTTGTGATATGGCAGAAAAGTAGACTACAGGAACAACCAACACAAGTGTATTTTTAACTAGAAATTATATCCTTTACAGATTATGCAATTTAAAAAAAACTGTTTTAACATTTTAGAAATATATTTGCAATGGCATGCTCCGTGGTCTTGAATATAGTAAAGAAATACTGTCTAAAAACCTTTATGTTTGAGGTCTTCATCACCATTGCTCAGAGCACGTGTTATACTCCCCTAGGATATTATTGGGCTGTACTCGCTTCTCTGACTCAAAGAACCAATCATTCTGGGTAATCTGATACAAGAAGCAGAAGGCTGTCTTGCAATGCATGTGCATGTTCATTCCATTTTACTGAAAATAGTTTTTCATATTATATATTCTGATCATGGTTTCCACTTCCTTATCACATCCCAAATTCGCCTAACCTTTCCACCCTCATAACTCCACACTTTCTTTCTCTCTTTCTTAGGAAAACAATGAATACATAAAAAAATCTTAAAACAAAAAAGAAAAAAGCACCAAAATACAAACACACAAAGTCTATAAAAACACAAACTCAGAAAACATAACAAATAATCAAAAGACCAGAAATCTTAAAAAAAAATCCCAAACTAAGCAATATGAGACAAAAATTTTCAAAAATAACTGACTTCATTTTGGGTTGGCTACTATGGCTGGGTAGGTGGCCTACCCTTTACTGTGGTTTGTATATCCAGTGAAACTCCCTGAAAGAAACTATTTTATTTCCCTTTCCTGCAGGTGTCAATTGGAGAAAGCTTCTTGGTTAGGAATAAAAGCTCATGTCTACTTTTCCATATTGCTCTGGGACTTTGTTTGGTTGATTCTTTTGCTTGCCCTCTGTTGCCACTCTGTCTATGTGATCATATTGCATTGGTCCTGTTGTGTCTGCCAGATATTGTTTCCTTAATAACATCTATCATCTCTGGCTCTTAAAATCTTTCTGCCTCCTTTATTGCATAGCTCTCTTCCCCCTGAGGGCAGTGGTTTTATGAAAACAACCCACTTAGGACAGAGTGTTCCAAGGTTTCTTTTTCTTTGCATGTTGTCCAGTTATGGGTCTTTATATTTGTTCCCATATACTGTGAGACTATCTTCCCTGGTGATGACTGAGCAAGACTCTGGTCTGTTAGTATAGTGGAAAGTCATCGTTAGGATTCATTCAATTGCTGTATTTCTTTAGGAGAAGAGTAGTATTGGTTTTTCCCTTATGTTCGTCCATGCTCTGTCTAAGCTCAGATCTTTACAACACAAGCATGGTTTTGAAGGGGTTCCATCAAATGGAGTGGGCTTTAAATCTATTCAGATTGGTTTCTCTCACATTAGTGCCACTGTTGAAACAGTGCATCCTACAGGCAAGACACCATTGTATATCTGTTTGTAGCTGAGTTTTTGGTCACCTCTCTCCTCTAGCATCCAGAATACCTCTCAGTGTCAGTAGGGTGGAATGCTCTACTTAAACACAAGCTCATCTCTGTGTTCATTGAAATATCTAAGGTTTATCTTCAACAATATGACCTTGTCTTCAATTTTGGAGAGCAAACTACACCCTTGTCAGTAGGCAGAATTGTTTGTGGGTTTCCATAGGGTCTAGTTGGACAATAACTTAATGAGATGTAACCTATTTCTGGCACTGGATGTTTCAAATGGTGACAAGAGGTTCTAGTCGGG
>NC_022009.1:116268406-116280546 GCF_000317375.1 Microtus ochrogaster
AATAAGAAATCATTCCCACATCACTATCCAATCTCCATACTATCAATAACTATATTCGATTTAAGCTTTCTTATGAGATACCCCTACCCTCAGTTTTTTAATCTACATATAACCTTATAGGTTATACTGAGAGCCAAATGCCTTTTGACACCTTAAAAACTAACATCCATATAAGAAAATGAAAATTACAATTTTTTTCTCAGGTTAAATCACTTGGAGGAATATTTTTCTAACTCCCCATGCTTACCATATGTTTCATGTTTTGGTTTTATTTAAGCAGTTGTATTATATTTCATTGTGTCTATAATGTACCACATTTTCATTATTCATTCAACTACTGATGGAACTCTATGCTGTTTCTTTGATAATGGTCTGAGGGTAAGGATGGGGAATCGTAAGGAGGCCAGAAACTATAGTATCATTCACCTACCCAAGTCCCTGCCAGCTGTAGCTGCTTAAGGCCCAGGGTATAATTAGATTTAAGTATTTAGGCTGACTCAATGGAACGTGATGCCTGGTTGAGAAGAAAAACAAGAAAACTTGGCAGAGTACCTGGGTCATGGAGGGAGTTTGGGAGGATAGGCCCTTGCAAACAATCTATTACAGGTCTAGAGATGAGACTAGAGACATTAATGGAAGACAGGAAGTACAGAAAAATTACCTGCCTGAGTTCCGGTCATGTGTGGTCACCGGGGATCCAACAAACAGAATTTCTTCATAATTTTATCTGACACAAAGAGATGGGACAGGGAGAAAATTTGGGTTCACTGAAAGGTTTAGAGTGTCCAGGGATTCAAAGAAGCGAGCATGAGAGGGGAAGTTCCTTAAATCTGTCTGCCACAGGATTTTAGGGGAGACTGCAGAGATTACTAGGAAGTACAGAAGGAAGAGTGGAAATTGCCTACCTAAGTCCCAGCCCAGTATGGCCTTTGTATTGCAGACGATGTTTCAAAATATTAGCAATTGATACATTCTAGTTTTTAAGCAATTTATTCTTTGGTTATTTCTGATTTTCTGTGTCTACCATGAGCTATTATAAAGTTTAATAAAACTCAAAAGATTGGAACTAATAGCAGTATTGGTAGTGGTATTAAATTTCTCATATAAAGTTATAAGTGTTTGTAGATTTCAAGTGGGTATACAAATTACTTTAGCTGTTTGAAGCTATTTTATTTTTCCCTTGTTTTGGAAAGCTATTTTTAACTGCTCAAGCAATATTTCATCCCCTTTATCAAAACAGTATAGCGCTATTTTAGTAAAGAATTGGGTTTTTGTTTATTTTTACACAAAGCAGAAATATTCGGAGTTTTTTCTCACTAACAGTGAAGCCTGCTGAGAAACATTTCAGGAGAGGGAAATTCTTACTCAAAATGTTGCAACAATATTTCCTTCCCTAAAGAAAGCATTCTACCAAACTCACTAGGAGCATAACCTTACTGTAAAAGAAAATAAACTCCACTGATTAGATATCTGTATTCCATACTGAGTTTAAAAGGATCAGAATATTGGGCGTCAGGAAGGCCTTCTCAGTGGTACAAGGTTTCACGTGGTGACGAATACTCCCAGTGTATCTGACTAAGTTTTTGGCTATTCGTTTATTTTACTTACTGTAGACTTAAAATGAAAAATAATGAGAATTGTCAATTATATTCTTAACTTTTATCTGTAATCATGTTTTCTTGATTACAATGAGACTATAATTCCATTTAAGGCTAGGTTAAAATGACTGCACAAAATAAAAGTTTTCATCACGACACTCACTGTTAGGAAATACATGCTAATGCACTTGATCATGTTCAATTGTCTGTTCCTTCTGATTAGTATTCCTCTTAATCCTCCCATTCTCTTTCCATAGCCATTCTACCTCTCATTCCATGGCCTTCATTCGTAATGACCTAGATTTCATATACAAGAGTCAGCAAGTGATACCTGCATTTTCGGCACGTGCTATTTTTCCGCAATGACAAATTTGTATTCTCTTGGGTGGAATAAAACTTTGTTTTGCATTTATATCATATTTTCTGTATCAGTTCATTAGCTGGCAATGCTCTATTTTAATTCCATACCCTGGCTACTGAAAAAATAGTCCTCCAAAGAGGATGGATGTGCAAGTGTTTCTGTGGCATACTTTCATTTATTCTTTTTGTCGGCAGTCAAGTTTACTCCAATGAAAAATATTGTGGGTTTGCTTTAAATATTTTGGGGAATTTCCTTATTAATTCCCAAAGCAGCTGAAACTAATTTAAATGCTTTTTATATTATCATACATCAATCTTCCAAAAATATCTGTTTTATCTAGTTCTAAAAAGAAAAAAAATTAAACTCCACAAAAAAGTGAGTCATAAATATCTTAGGGTATTAAGATGAACAAGTAATTCATATAGAAGAGAAATATGATTTAAATGGTGTCATGTCATATATATTACGCAAAAATTTAGATATGTATTTTCACACACAGACACACACACACACACACACACATATATATATGTATATATGTATAGGAGGAAGATATAGATGAGAAGGAAGGGAAAGAAGGAAGAGGTGGGACAGAGAAAGAAAGAGCAAGTGAAAAAAAAAGAGAGAGAGAGCTCAGGAAAAATACTTATGTTCCAGAATGATCTGTGTTTTCAGTACTGAGGCTTCTGTATCCTGAATGCTAAAGGCCCAGACATTCACCAGCACTGCTAGCACTGGAAGAGGAAAATTTTTAAAAAGGAAACGTCAAGCCTCCTATCATTATTTTTGTTGTAGTGTATTTCTGGTAGATGATTCATAAGCTGACAACAAAAAAATCTTTTTTTATATTTATTTATTTACTATGTGTATAATATTCTGTCTGTATGTCTGCAGGCCAGAAGAGGGCACCAGACATCATTACAGATGGTTGTGAGCCACCATGTCGTCGCCGGGAATTGAACTCAGGACCTTTGGAAGAGCAGGCAATGCTCTTAACCACTGAGCCATCTCTCCAGCCCCCAATAAAAAATTTCTTATAGTTCAATAACTTCTAGCTCAACAACAGACACATTTAAAAGAAAATATATAAATAAAAATGATGTTAAAATAGTAGAGAAAGTATGTGTTAATGTATGTGTGTTAAACTATTCACATAACTTACTGAAAAGTTATTCCATACCTCAGTAAATACCAAGTAATAGTAGGCATACATGCCAAGAGTCATTTTAAAATATGTACATACATACTACAACAATCTATCTCTCCTTTCCCCCAAAAAATCAAAGAATGAAAAGGTCTAGGAAGATGAGTCAGTAGATTAAACGCTTTGATGCACAATCATGAAAGCAAGCTTTTACTCCAAAGCCAGTAAAAAAAATTACATATGTGAATGTATTTATGTAATCACAGCATTCAGGGAATTAGAGACAGAGTGTCTCCAAGGTGAGTTAATATTCTATCCAGCCACTTCATTGAAGTTGTTTATTTTATTTTTTTTTCATTCGAAAGGAGATCAGCCAAATGCTGTTTATTAACCTTGGGGAAATCCTTATACACCTCGCTGTTGCACAAGGATTTCCACCCAGGCAGGTGGGAAATTACCACACCAAAGATGGAGTCAACAACGCCCTACAGCTAATCACCAGGCGGGTGGACAAGAGCTTCTATCCCTAACTGAGACTTTGGAAATTATGGAGACTAAATTTGAAAGTGTTTGAATTTGTAAAGACTGGGTTTTTAGTTTCTAATCTGCTTTATCGTGTGATATTTGTATGCGTTCCTGGGGAGAAGCAAGAAAAGACAGTTTCAGCTTAGTATGTGATATATTTGTGTTACAGGTTGACAAGGGGTCAATTTTCCAGCTAGTTTTTCTGTCAACCTTGCACAAGCTGGAGACAACTAAGAGAGGGGAACATCAATTGGCTGTGTTTATAAGATGGGACTGTAGGCAAGTCTTACAGGCATTTTCTAAATTAGTGATTGACGCAGGAGAGTACAGTCCATTATGCCTGGCGTCATTCCAGGTCTGGTGGTCCTGAATTCCGTATGAAAACAGTCTCAGGAGCAAGCCAGTGAGCAGCACTTCTCCATGGCCTCTGCATCAGCTCTTGCCCCCAGGTCCCTCCACTGTTTTGGCTCCTGCCCTCAATGTCTGTGATAATGAACTATAATAAAGAAGAGTAAGTGAAATGAGCCCTTTCCTCTGTTAGTTCCTTTATTTTCATGGTTTTTCATCCACAGAAATAGAAACCCTAACTAACACAGAGACCTACATTTTTGTAAGCTTATTAAAAATATAATTTTTAAAGATTTCTAACAATGGTACTCAGTGTAGACCATTAAATCTCTTGGTTACTAAGCAAAAATTACAGACTCAAGTGCAAAATATTTCCCTATGACTTTTTTCCAGGGAGTATGTTGAGACCTTTACAACTTACAATTTATTTCCATTACTCTTTTTTGCCCAGCAAAGCTAAATGGAAAAATCCTATTACTGAAGATATTATTTATCATAGTAGAACATAGAACTGGAAGAGAACTGGGATTATCCTCCATGATAAGCAGTTTTCAAAGTTCTGGAAGTTGCTATGCAAACTTCTAATAGAAAACATATAGGCAGTCTTACACAGATGTGAGTCCTCTGAGCTGCAACAATTGCCTACCAGGTAAGATGTGCCAACAGGTGAAAATTATCCCGGCTATTATGATGAGAACGAACCATTTTCTAATTGGATTTGAGGTCTCCTTCACAGAAGAGAACTCCTGCCTGGTACTCTGTACCATCAAAATAACTCAGGGCTAGTGATTAAAAAGGTCCACGAGCATCCTCTTACTATTATGGTCTTAAGTAAACATCTCCAACTTGTCACCTCAATAGTTATGTTTATAGACATAATTGAATGTTTTTCTTTGCTTTCATCAGTGAACTTTCTTTTATGGGCTGAGGAGTGTTTAATGCATAAATTATCAACTTCTCAGAAATTATGAGAATAAGTGCCATGAATGTTCTATCACAAGATAAACATCTGAATAACCCCCTCTTCAGTGCTCATAGAAAATCAGCGAAGAAGGAACAGCAGAAGAATCTAAGAAAGGTATAGAAAATGGAGAATCCCAAGAAGCACTGTCTTTTCCCCATAACAACTCATCACAGTCATGCACTCACAAAGCTGTGGTTACCTGAACAAGTCCTTAGGAACACTGGACCCAGCAGAAGGTCAACATGGGTGGGGATTTCACAAAGCCACATACTTCCCTAGGGACTATTTCTAATTACTAATTTGATTGGTGTGGTGCTGTTTTCTTCAGTGGTATACCCACTATTAAGTAAGTCATTCTCATGATAGTAACACATCATTGTTTGTAAAATATTTCTTGACATGTGTTGTTTTTCCTACAAACAAGAGTAAACATGGCTTTCCTTTTGGTCTTTTGTGCCGACAATAAGTATATCAAATGCTATTACACAGACTGAACAATTGTGATCTCTAATTTCACTTTTAAATATAGATCTGTTTCATGCGAATGTACCAGCTCATAAATGTTTCTCATTGTGTGTTTCTTTTAAACACTTGAGAATTTCAGCATACATAAATAATGAGTATGTCAAATTTTACTGTGAGTTATCTAAGCTATTATTTGTTTTGATTTTCAAGAGGGGAAATATAATATAATTATATACATCCTCCATCCAATCTAATTGGCATATGCTCAGCACGAAGTTCTATGATGACATAAAAATGACTTTCCTTTTAACTGTCAAGACAGAAAGGAAATTGAAATAAAATACCAAATTTTCTATAATTATTCGCCTTGTGTTTTTTGATGAATACATTATTTTGCTTGGTTGTTCTGTAACAAAATAAAATTTAAAGAACATTAGACATAATTTTCTTTTCAAAATGAAGTTTATTTTATTGCTTCTAAATGGACATTTGCTAAAAAAAAATTTATGGACTCTTACCAAATTGACTATAAAAACTTAAGTGATGAATCAGAATTCATGGTTCTAGTAACACTGTTAAATTCTTTGTTTCTTCTCTATCTTCAAAAACTGTTGATAACACTGCAAGTGAAAACCTATGCAAAATAATAAATAAGATTCATGCATGACAAGAAGACTTTCTCAAATTTTAATGTTATAAATTTGGGTTGAAATTATGAAATAGCTGGTTATGTAAATACTACATAAGTAAGATGAAAACAAAAGAAACTATTAAATTTCTATACCACATTGTCTTTCATAATCTCTATGGATAGTTGTTTCTATAGAAAACAATTGAAAGTTTTTCACTTTTATATAAAAATTCACACAGCCCTAGCCTGTGCCAACTTTTAGCTTTCATGGTTTGTGATACACTTATATTGAAATAATGTTAGGCATCTTTTCTAGGGAACCGCGAAGGGATCATTCAACCTTCTCTTTGAATCTGTCTTCATTTATATGCTTCTTGAGGGCACCATCGATCATGCTCATGAGTTTCCTACTCCATTTATGCTGACATCTTCTAAATCTACTTTCAGTATCTGCTGACCCAGTGCTGACTCTCCCTTTGAGCCACTGTCTTTATGACATTTGACTGTGGGATAGATGTCACCTGCATTAATTCTCCGAACCTCAGCACTCAAACAAGTGCTTGCAGGCATTTTCTGGTATGCGGCTCTGATCCTTTCATGACAGTGGATGTGTAGAATAATATGAATTTTTTGGTATTTTTTCTTTTCAACTTGTGTACAAAAGTATACTTAAAGCACACACTTTTTATTCCAGACTCTAACATATCTGGTTGTTTGTGATAGATTCTCTTGATTCCTTGGCAATTATTTAATCAATTGTTATAGTGATTATGTTATATAAATGATTATTAGTGAATTAATAAACTTAATTTCAAAGAGTAATCCCAAAAGCTCTGAAATATTTGAAATATAACTTTTGCTCTGCCTTTGTGATATATAAAAACACATTTTTACCAATGACTAACACGTTCATAAAACACACAAATAAAAATAAAAAAAAATATTATTTCTAGCTCTTTTTTTTTCTTTTCTTTCTTTATTTGGTTTTTGAGACAGGTTTTCTCCATAGCTGTGGAGTTTGTTCTAGAACTCATTCTGTAGACCAGGCTGGCCTCAAATTCACAGAGATCTGCCTGACTCTGCCTCTCCAGTGCTAGGATTATAGGCATGTACCACCACTGCCCATCCTTTTGTATAGCTCTTCTAAAGATACAGATATTCAAACATTTTTTCTGAACTTAATAGCCTTCATTTTAATGTTGTGTTAAATTAAGTAATACAAGTATTTTTAAATCAACCAAGTGTTTTAGCAATGAACATAGTTTTTTTTTTTTCTCAATCTAGTATTTATAATCTAGGGTCGCTAGTGCTCTACCACTGAAAGAAATCTTCAGGTAACAAACATCATTTAATTTAAAGACAAACATAAAAATAGTTGTTTAAAGATTTTTGCCTTGATTCAAAATTTAGATCAAAGTTATAACTCCAATTTTGAACTTATTGATTTATAAATTTCCCACATTTCAAAAAGGAAATGCTGTTTATGGTAAGAACACCATCTTCTTATGACTTGACTTCTGGGCATGAAACAATGAGTAATATCGGTAAGAGAAATATATTTCTTGTAAAAGTAGACACAGTGCTTCACATTTGGTATCTCATAACTCAGAATAATGAGTCAGGAGAACTGTCACAAGTTTGAGCCTCATTGTCATGTATGAAAAAAACCATTGGCAACACTGTGCTACAGTACATGACAACCTGTTTTGAATAGCCAAGGGAAATGGAGGGGAAGGAGAGAAAAAAGGTAGAATAAAGAAGAAAAGAAAGAGAATGATAAGGAGGAGAGAGAAAAAAGTAGAAGCAGCATAAAAGACGGTATTTTATATAATTAATATACATGAAATAAGGCAGAAAATATAATATAATAAACATTATATCCTTAAAATAAAATATAATAGTCTTAAAAATTAGAAAAATAGTGCTTTAGGCAAACTTCCTAAACATTTCTGTAATTTGTTTCCTCAAAACTGCTCCTCTCATATGTTCAGCCTAAAGTGATTCTTTTTATGGTTATGGATATTGTATTACATTCCTTATTTACCATGCTGAGTGGACACGTGAAAGAGGCACCATGTTTTCGACTGCTAGAATCTCTATAGTGTAAATGCCAAATCACAAGCCTATAACAGAAAATATGGATTTTCTCTCTTGTGACTGGGTTATCATAATGCATACTTATATAGAATAAATATCTGCAACGTTCATGGATTTTATTGTAAATTTAATTTAATTATCTTTTCAAATAGAGGTATATTTCACAATTTTGTATATATTGTATTTTTCTCAGAATGAAGAAAATGTTATAAGTTTCATGCTTAATTTCACAAAGAATTTCAAAAGAATTTTAATAGAACTATAAATCTGAAAAATGGACAATAAAAACTGTTTTGTTCTCTCACCATGATGGTAATAACTATTATCCCTCCAGAACCATAATCCTAAAAAAAACCCTTCCTTCTGTGAATTATTTTGGTCGTAGTGTTTTATCACAGAAATAGAAAAGTGATTGAAAGGTAAAAAATAAATCATGTTTTAACTATTTTTTGAAGTGTGTGTGTGTGAGAGTGTGTAGTGCTTTTTTCTTTGTGTTTTAGTAAATAAAGCTTGCCTGAGTATCAAAGTGCAGAGTTAAGTTACTAGAAGCCAGGAAGTGGCGGCAGACACCTTTACTCTCAGTCCTTGAGGAACAGATAGATCTCTGTTAGTTCAAGTCCACCCTGAACTAAATGAAATCGATTCAGTCTAAAAGAGAAGCAGAGCTCACACATTGGTATAACAAGCCTTCAATCCCATTCCTAGGGAGGTAGAGACAGTAGTGATGTGGCTGAATGGAGAGAGGACTATAAGGCAGGAAGAGAGAAGAGCTCAATGCAGTCTGAGGAGCAGTCTGGGCCATCAGACTAAGGATGCAATGTGAGCACAGGATCCTCCTTTTAGTCTGAACATTGGTAGAGGCAGGAACTCTCTAGTGGCTGCCACCCTGATTCTCTTTTCTTCAGGAAGCTTTATTTGTTAAAACACAAGCAAACTATCATACATGTGTGTGTGTGCACGTATATTTATCTATTTGTCTGTATATCTATTTATCTATCATCTATCCATTTTTATAAGATATTTTTTCTTCATTAAATAATTAATTAAAATATATTTTTCATTTGTGTCTGTGTTTAATAAATTTAAAATAGTGGTGTCTCATTTTGAATATTAAAAGGCAAATTATTTTAATACTTAGGCTTAGAATATGCATAAACATTTAAAACTTATTGCAGTAACTACAGAAGACATTTTTTATAAAAAAGTAAATGATAACATATACTATATTTATCCATCCAGAAGTTGCCTTAATTTCTTTAAAATATAACTAAGTAATAGATATATCATCTAAGTAAATACATTTCTATTTTAATATGATGTTTATATCTAACAATGGAATATACAACTAATATCAAAGTATATTTACTACCTTTTCTCATGCTTATTTTTCCAAAATTGCTTTTTACTGATGATTTAGAGAAAAAAAAACATATGTATAGTCATTTATTTATTAAATTTATTGCTACATTATACATTTTCTAGTGGTGTTTGTTTCTTAAATTGTTCTGTTGTTTTCTTCTTATTATTATTTATTTGATTGTTTGTTTTGCATACCAATACAGTTTCTCCTCCAGCCTTTCCATCCATTCCCTCCCCTTCCTTCCTTTTACCACCACACCCTCCCCCTCCAAGCCACTCCTCTGTCTTCATCAGTCAGAAGGGATAAGGTGTCCCATATGAGTCAACAAATCATGGCATATCAAGTTGAGGCAGGACAATGTTCCTCTCCCTTGCATTAGGTTTGGGCAAGGCATCTCACCATAGGGAATAGGTTCCAAACAGCCAGCTCATGTGGTAGGGACAGGGTCTGGTCCCAGTGCTAGGGGCCCCACCAAAGACCAAGCCACAAGACTGTTTGCTTTTAAAATGGAATTTGAAGCTAGTATCTCATGCGTGCTAGATAAACTGTTGCTGTCGATCTATACTTGCAATGCCCAAAATTTTATATTTTCAAGAATGAAGTACCAGCAAAAGATAGTGATAGGATATAGAGGTTGAAATTAGCAGATAGGCTTAAAATAAAAGTGATCATTTTTGGTTTCTTATATATTTTGTGTTAACCTATTATCAAATATATGGTTGAAATTGATTCAAAGACAGATTTCACATAAAATTTTTGTTTCCTTAGCTCTGCAAAATATTACCAGTTTTCTATCTTTTCTATTGATTATCATTTGGAACAGAGTTCAATAATCAAAAAATAATGTATTTTGAAACTCTTGCCAAGATCAGTGATAAACTTTCTTCTTATTTTTATTTTTTCAATTTTTTACTTAATTTTTTATCTTTTTTACCTTGTTTTTGATATTAATTTTGAAATAAATATGTGGTTTCCTTCTTTGAAATATTGACAACCCAGTTTCCCAATGCCATCTAGGAAGTGTTGGTTCCCATCCCGTATCCACATCCACATGCCTCTGCTTTACAGATGTCTAACAACATTTGTAAGATAGTTACTAGAAAATATATCTTCCAGGTCTTCTTTATTGCTGACTCCTGAAACCTCGTTGCTTTTGTTCCTTTCCTCATTTCCCCATCCCTTCCTTGCCTCCATTTCTCTCACCCCTTCTTTTAACTCCCTCCTTTCTTTTTTTCTCTTATTTTCATTTTTATTTTTTTTAAATAAGGTACATATGCTTGCTTCCTTAACTTGGTGAAATAGTTACCAATTTTAGTTTGTGTGATTGAGTGTAGGATTTTATTATACACTTTAATTCAAAATGTTTCTTTTAGAAATCAGAATGTTTCAAACCATGAGTCATTATTCTCTGGAAAGTTAGTTCTTAGAGGTCTATCTACTTTAGTTATCCACTCATGAATTTAAATGTAAGTGAAATAGTTTTTGAATGCTTTGATATTTCTAGCAACAGCTCATTATTTCTCCTGTGAAGAAATTTATTTTTTTTATTAGAGTTTTTTTATTAGAGTCAGAAGTAGGATTTTTATACCTTGTTTTTTTATACACTGATATATTTAACATAAATATCTCTTTGTACTTGTACATTAAAACTATTTCAGCAGGAATGAAGCAATAAAATACAAATACTAGTCTTAGAAAATGTTGCTTAGATTACCCATTACAAATTATACTCTCAGAAAAAAAAAAAAGAAAAAAACACTTATAAGGAAAAGCACATGGTTTAACTGGTTAGTCTTATAGATTATTGGAATTACATTTGTCATATCTGTGCATATTATGTGTCAAACTGTAAGTGATACTTTTTATGTATCTACTGCTTTTGCAATCTAAACTCATATTATGAATCCATATTTTAATATATTCTGAGGATTAATATTTTATAAACATGAGCACCTTATATGTTATATATGCATATGACAATATATGTGTGTATTTCTGTTATTTATTACAATGAAAATGAACTTGCAACATGAAGATGATGTGAGATGAGTGAGTAAGTACTTTGATTATCACAAATAATGTTCTTCATCTACTATGGTTGTTTATATAGTTTTGTAGCATGATTAGTAAAAACCAGACACAAATACTGACTTCAACTTGAAGGTAAGAAAAGCAAAACATTCAGCCACTGGCTCTTGCCTCTACCTCCATCTGAAATGGAGATCCTCCAGGAATCACTGATTACTGTCTCCTCCCATTTTATATTCTTCTGCAGTGCTGGGATTAAAGGAGTGGACCGCCAGCCCCTGGTTTCTGTGACATACTAGTGTGGTTACTCAAATTAAAGGTTTGTGTCATCATTGCCTGATCTATAAGACTGACCAGGGCAGTTGTCAGGAAAGCTTTATTCCTAATCTTCAGGAAAGCTTTATTTATTAGAATAAATGGTACTATCACTAAAATTAGCTTTAAAATTATTACATTGCTACAGGAGATTAACATGATCAAAATATGTCAAAAATTGTATAATTCAAGAATTATGAAAGACACTATTGTATATCAAAAATAAGCCCTAGGTTCTAACTATAGGGCTAGCAGCATTTACCACTTGATTTTAATGTGAAAAGAACAGAAAAGGTTCATTCAT
>NC_022009.1:116280646-116317143 GCF_000317375.1 Microtus ochrogaster
GGAGCTCTGCTCTCTGAGGCACACGAGATGAAGCTCCGACCCAGGATGGACGTAGGCTAGAATCTTCCCGGTAAGCGCACCCAGCTGTGCTACACAGATTATTAGAGATGGGTTAGTCCAGGTGCGAGAGTTAGCCGAGAAAAGGGCTAGAGCTAAAGAGTCAAGCAGTGATTAAAAGAATGCGGTGTCCGTGTAATTATTTCAGGGCATAAGCTAGCCGAAGGCGGCCGGGGTGCGGCTGGGGTGCTGGGGCCCCGCCGCCCATATTACTACAGCTAGCAGCATTTAGCACTTGATTTAATGTGAAAAGAACAGAAAAGGTTCATTCATCTTGACTTGCAAAGTTTGGATATTCTTACTGTCAACAGAAACATTCTTCCAAATGAAGTGAGAAACTCATGGTTTGAGACTGACATATGTTTATTCTTCAGATCATTAATTTGACAATGCTTTTTAGTGGGTCAAGCAAGTTATTACAGATATGCAATTATCTCTGGAGCACTTCAGCAATTGTTAAAGTGCTAAAATGTAGCATATGTAGCATATGCTTTCCTTTTTTTTTTCTTCAAAAAAGAGATTGAATATGTTCTAACAGATCCAACAGCTCCAAGTGTTGAAACAACGGAATTCTGAGGATAGCCTTGAAAGAGGCCTTACTCAGCACACTTCTTGCTTCTTAGGAAAGAAGTTACTTTCCATAAACTTAAAAAAATTGATTGGAGCATGTATAAATATATTTAAAATATTAAAGTTTATATTTTTCCATGAAATGTAAGAAAACAAATATGTTAGAATTTAAAAGGCTTAGGATTTTTTAAATTAAATATGTTTTGTGGAATTTCATAAAAAATTTTCATCATTTACCTCCCATCTCCAAAGTCTTCCCAACCACCCTTCTTTTCTGCCCACCTTACTCTGTGTCCTGCTTTGTCTTTTTTTTAAAAAATAAAATGGTCAAGACCATTGTTTTGTTGTTCAAATGTTCATGGATTGTGATCTTCCAGTGGCTCTTAGTCAACTTATCAGGTAATACACTCTCAGAGAAAATCTACAACTCTTTTTCTTTTACCCCCCCACCCCATGCTTTTAATTAATAATTACCAATACCTCCAAAGCGATGGGTTAGATTGTGTGTGAAATTTCTTCTTGCATGTTGTCAATATATCTGTCTTTGAAAATACATTTAGTTGCAACCACATAGGATCATTCATATCTTCCACTAAAGAGCTGTATCCATATACTTTCTCATCATTATCCACTTTAAGATCTTACGCTCTCTCTGCCCTCTACTTAATCAATAATCCCAGAGGGATGGCAAAGGTTTGTAATAGATATGTTCCTTTTATGGCCTATAAATTACCAATAAATTTTATTGTTTTGGTGATGAGAGAAAATTGTATGTAAAATAGGAAGGCTTGGGGCCATTAGAAGTCAAAAAGTCTGCTCAGGCAAAATAGGAAGGGCATCACAAAATTGAATATATACTAATCCTATTTCTTCAGTTAGGAATAATCAAGTAAACCTTATTCACTTTTTCTCGTTTTGGAGCAAAAGACAGGATAATACTAATTCATTATATTTCTTATTATAGGGGTATTTATAGGTGAGAAATAAAATATTTGTGGTCATTAAGATATCAGCACACTCCCACGAGCAATGGAGGAGTGTTCCCCTTATTCCACATCCTCTCCAGCATAAGCTTTCATTAGTGGTTTTGATCTTAGCTGTTCTGATTGGTGTAAGATGGCATCTCAGAGTTGTTTTTATTTGCATTTCCCTGGTGGCTAAGGTTGTTGGGCAATTCGTTAAATACCTTTCACCCATTTGAGATTCTTTCCTTGAGAGTTCTCTGTTTAAATCTGTACCCATTTTTTAAATGGATTATTTGTTTTTCAATATCTATTTTCTTAAGTTCTTTGTATATTTTGGAGATGAACCCTCTGTCAGGTGGGTTGGTGAAGATTTTTTTCCATTGTGTGGGTTGCTGTTTTGTCTTGGACTGTGTCCTTTGCCTTACAGAAGCTTCTCAGAATCAGGAAGTCCCATTTATTAATTGTCAATCTCAGTGTCTGTGCTACTGGTGTTATATTCAGGAAGAGATATCCTGTGCCAATGCATTCAAAGCTATTTCCCACTTTTTCATCTATGAGGTTCAGTGTGGCTGGATTTATGTTGAGGTCTTTGATCCACTTGGACTTGAGTTTTCTGCATGAGGATAGATGTGGATCTATTTGCATTCTTCTGCACATTGGCATCTAGTTATGCCAGAATCATAAGGTGAGGCTGCTTTCTCTTTTACATTGTGTAATTTTATCTTCTTTATCAAATATCAGGTGTTCAAAGGTGTATGGATTAATATTGGGGCATTGAATTCAAGTTCCTTGGTCTAATTCTCTGTTTTTGTGTCAATACCAAGCTGCTTTCATGATCTGTAGTATAGCTTAAAGTCAGGGATTGTTGCGCCTCTGAAGGTTCCTTCATTGTACATAATTGTTTTGGATATCTTGGATTTTTGTTTTTGCATACGAAGTTGAGTATTGTTCTTTCAAGGTCAATGAAAATTTGTGTTTGGACTTTGATGGGGATTACATTGAATCTTTAGAGTTTACAATCCCTATGGAAATATGTATGGCAGTTTCTCAGAGAATGTAGAATAAACCTACCGCAAGACCCAGCAATACCACTCTTGGACATATACCCAAAGGATGAACACTCATACTATAAGGACATTTGTAGTGATGATGGGTAAGTATAGAAAATAAAAAGGTGCTTGCCTCAGGCAGATAAGATCATCTGCCATAATAGAAGCTCAGGCTTTATTAAAATCAATAAAAAGGGAAGTATGTGTGGAGGCCCTAAAATGTGAACCTATTTCCACCTTGTCTGAAGGTCAAAGAGTTTCAGCTTGCTCAAATTTGACCTTGGGAGTTGACTGCTTTCAGGATACTTGGTCTAGTATGGGCTCCCTGCCTAAGGAACAGAATGTTGATGGCTTGATGTCTTAAAGTGTTGAAGGAAATAACTCTTCTAGTTGTCCTTTGTATCATGTTAGAGCAGTCTTTTGTCTTCTACTCTTTTTTTGTATTGAAGTATGAAAGTGTGTGGAGAGTAAGTGTGGGTGAATTCAGCATTCAGTATGTGCTCAGTTGCCCTCCCATTACAATCCTATGTCTTTGTAATTCTTTCCTATCTCTGTTTCTCATACTTAATATTTTTCTAATCTTCATGCCCCTACCCTGGTAAGCAATATATTTGTCATAGCTGGTCCCTGATACAGATTAATTAGTTGAGGCCGAAAATAAATTGTTGAAGTGGATATTTTCTGCTGAAACTTTTTCTTTAGCTCTCAGCATTTCTTGATTGCTCATAGTTCTTTGTCTATGTTAAGGGTTCCTTAACATTTTGAGCTAGTCATGATGACTTATGCCTGCGTTCTCGGTACTTGAAAGGTTGAACTAGAAGGACTGATGTGAGCTGCAGACTACAGAGTAAAATGTTCAAAAACTTAAAAGAATATACTGTTTTGTGAAAATACTTTGCTTTTAATAAATAAAAATAATTACAACGAAGGCAATAATAAACAGAAGCATTTGTTATAATAGGTTAATGATATAGAAGTAAAATTGATTCAAACGATTTAATGCCCATGACCTTACTTCAGTGGAATCATTTTTCTCAACTTCTCTATTTCAATAGAAACATTACTTAAGGGTGACAATCAAGTGCATATCATTATACATTTAAAAATAGTACAAAATCATATCAGGAATTCATATGACAATTACCTAAATATATACAACTCTCTAAAATGACACATAAGAAAAGTAAAGATAAGGTCATGATGGCATTTGGTAAGAAAAATAGTTTAGTATCTGAACTATATCACATAAGGTAATTTTTCTCCAAGAATCACATTACTTAATGCTTTGTTTTGCCAAAATATTGTGAATTCTTTGGTATGCATGCTTTTTTTCCCCCAATGCATCAGCTGTATTCATTCCAGAAAGACACATTTATTCTGCAAGTATGATTGAGTACTTTGGAGAGCAAATCAGAAAACCACTGATTTTGTACTCTCTGTTTTCCATCCCAACTAAGGCCTGCCATTCTGCTGGGGCAGAGGAGCAAGGCTCCATGTGGGTGAGAAAGGAAGGCACCTCACTAATAGTCTATGTGGCATTCCTTCATGGTACTTGGCCACCACTATGCTTCCTAGAGCTAAGAGATTTAACATGTCATCAAATCTATATATTACCCCAGGAAAACTTGTTAAAGGTATCTTATCGATATTAGAATATACTGACATTTCATTGTCACTGAATGAAAAAATGAAATAAAAAATAAAATCCATCTTCAGTTTTCAAGATTTTGTTAAAATTCTTTTTCAGACAGACATAAGAAAAAAGACTACAAAGAATGTCTTAATCTGTCAAAAATTTACCCAATCCTTCAAAGAAATCTGAAACATAAATATCGTGGGTTGACATATTGTCATGTAGTACCACTCATTCTTCTGCTCATCTTTCAGAATAGCCCAGGGAGCATATTGTTTCTAATAATAGTCCCCAGAAAAAAACATCCCAATTATACCAATATTTAAAATTATGAATTGAATTCTGAAAAATATAAAAATGAACTTTAATTATCTGAGTTTTTGCATTTTGTGATACATATATCAACCCTAATCATGGCATGTCTTTATTTCTGCTGTGATAAACAGAAATAAATAACAGAAAACATATTTTCTCGTAACAACTTGATATGTTTTATTATTAATTCTCAAATAAAATGAAGTTAAATTTAAGATGCACATACATATTTATTTTTAATTTAATGCTTTATGTCTTTAGATATTATTGTTCTTTTGTAAGAATGAATAGAAATAAGCAAATTGCATTTGTTTTAGGCATTGAAATGACTGAGGAAAATAATATACTAATTGACCATTAGCAGTAAACATTATCTTGTTTATTAATTCTGAGATTTATAGCTTAATAATGTACTCCTTGTACTTTTGCAGCAACGGGACCTTTTAATATAATGCCTAGAACACATTTGCCTGCTATAAAGTAAAATTATTTCCACTATAAATGTTCCAAAATTATATGTCCACAAGAAACTATGCCTATATCCTTCTCCTTAGAAAATTTAACATACAAAGGATTAAGTTCCTCAAATCCAAAGGGAGGAAGAGAAAACGAAAATTTTGAGGCAGCTCTAAAAAGAAAGGACACACTGGGAGCAGTATGGAATTGGGAAGGGAGTGGTAACACCTGTGAAGACTCTTATTTATTTTTAATATATACAGCATCTAGAGAGACCAATACCTACTTAAAGCTTCAAAGAAAACCCCTTATTATAGTGACCAAAGGATACAAAATTTATAAAACCTAAATAAAAATATCAGAGAAATACAGCAAGAGATAAACATAGTAAGATTCTCTTTTGAGGCGTTTGTCGACTATCAGAGACATAGGTTTCCAGGTTAAATTGAGAGACTAAACAACACATTTATGATGATAAAGAAATAGTCAACCCCTTGGCCATCAAGAACATTCCAATCAAATGACTTTGAAATTTTATCTTACATCCAACAGAATGCCTGAGCTCAATCGCAGGGCACCACGCCCCTGTCTGCGCTCTATGCACTACAATACAGTTTGCAATGGCAAGGGGCTGGAGGTTGAAATACACAGAGACAGACAGACACACACAATCACTGGTACAAAGTCCTTCTTTAATAGCACCATGGAGGCTTAAATACCCAGAAGTCAATGGCCAACAGGTGAAAATCCCATCCTCTGATCCTCTAGGGAAGGCACAGCTTTTAGTATTTCCAATTAGAGGGCTCTAGACAGGGAAGAGCAACTGAAGGCCAGGACTCCAATTGGTCCCAACACAATAAAAAAATGACTGCTTACGCGGTTGAGTGAGTAAAGTAAGAGGAGTACTCACCCATTGCTTGTTGGAGAGCAAACCTACATAGTACTGCTATAATAAATAAGTAGCAATAAGATGTCAATCTCACAGATAGTACCGTGCTCAGCCTTCATCAGTGATGCTTCCTCCAGCTGCAGAAGATAGGAATACAGAAACTCTAGTCAGACAATGTGAAAATAGTGAGAGACCTTGGAAAACTCGGCCTTAAATCACAGGTCTCCATCAAATTGCATTCTCGGTGGTCAGGAAATGCTACCAAGGGAGTCACTGGAGTAACAAACTACTCTTAGGGTAGGTAGGCTACATGCCCAGCAATAGATGGACAACAGAAAATGAACTCAAAGGTATCTTTGGAGGTTCTTTGTCTCATAAGGTTATGCCATCCTAATAAATGGGTAATAACATAAATTGATGCTACTAAAGAAAATGAGCATATGAAAATGGCCTATTATTGACATTCAACACATGTCCTCACTTAGGTTGCCCAAGTAAACATTAAATGCTCATTGGCTTACATCACACAATTTCACAGATGTAGCTCTACTTTTTATGGTTATATTTGCCTCATTTCATAAGTATAAATAAATTAAATGGAAAACTAATGATACTACTCATAAATTTTAAATTATTAATCTGTCTTAGCTGCATATTGAAATCTGTACTATCTTTGGTATTTTGATGGAATATGAGACTTCCTTTGCAGAAAGAATCACCATGTCTCTGGATATGCAAATTGCCATAGTGATTACTATCATATAATCCTATTTTAATTAATATTGGCCATAAAACCCAGGGTTAGTGGTGTTAGAAAATTTCAACTGTGATAATGTGAAATGTACATTGTTTTCAATGAATAGTTGAAAGCTCTGTACCATATAAGTAAAGAAAACATCATATAATGTGATTGCTTAAGTTGCAGTAAGAGCAAATTTGTGGTCTCTGAAACTTTGAAAATAATAATTACTGCTTGTTTTGCCTGCAACACTAAAACTGAAATCATCAAGGAGTATGGTCGATATCCCTTAGTTGTGAAAAATGTGTACTTCTGTGGATTATCTACTTGACATGTATTGGATTCCTTATATACATTGTTAAAAGGTAAACTATTATTATATAATTTATATTTCAGGGGTCATAAACCCCAAAGTCAAGGTCTTGGAAAGCTAGCAGATAATGACTGATCATGGATTTTAGATGTATGTTTTTTCTTTCCACCTTAAGCATTTGAAATGAAGAAAACAAGTTTTCTGTTATATCTTCTTGTAAGAGATTTATGTCTACATATGTCTCTGTCTCATGCTCTCATTTCATCCTAATTATACCATTTTGGAAGGTTAGAACTGTTGCATAAACGTTTCAGAGGACGCAGATACTCAAGCTGTAAACATTAGTTGCCATTTGGTAAATGTAAAATAAGACAGAAGTGAGATCACATTGTACACCTATTAGAATGTCTAAAATACAAGAAAAAGTTATAGTATGAATGATACTTACTGTCAGTGATATAGAATATGGTACCTTAATTAATTTTATATGAATATTAAAATCATGAATAGTAATAATTAGTAGTCTTAGGAATTTTATTTGGCAGAAACTCATTAAGTTAAGTTACTCTTAATACCTGACTAAGCAATTGTGCAGTAATGCGATTCATAACACTATCACCAGAATATATTTTATTTACAATTTACTGGAGATTTTATATATACACCATCCTATAACCTAGAAACAATCAAATATCCTTATCAGATACTTAGCAAAAAATTTATATAACATACAGTGGATTACAATTTAATGGTAAATATAAAAAATACAATGGGATAGGTGTATCTTGAATATATACATTAAGATAGAAATCAACTTCATAAAAGAACATATAAGTATCAGTAGGAAAACATAAAATTCTATAGAGAGTGAAAAAATAGCTCAGTGGTTACCAAAGTTGGGTAGTAATAAGAGATTTACATAGTAAAGAACATGCTAATTTTATGAACTATGAACTTTTTGTAAGAATTGATATTTGCTGTTATACATGTGGTCATGTTCATGAATGCCTGTAGATCAAAGCCTACATAACTTGATCATATTAAACACACACACACACACAAACACACACACACACACACCACAACACAGCACAGTTATTTGAATATTTAAGTCATTATGGAAGGTAATTCTGATAAAACAGTAAAGGCATATTCCTATTGAACAAACAGATTTATTGAAGCAATCAAAGTAAAACCATTCTTTTACAATACACTGTATAAGTACAGTCTGTAAGCAGAGAAAATCCTGAATACAACTATTGTGCAATGCTTGTGTCCGCTCTGTTGAATTCCAGGCATAAATGTAACAGTCCTTCAAAAAATTATAACCAGTCCTTCTTATACTCAAACAAAATTTAAAAAAAATAAAGGAAAAAGAATGAATGAGAAGTAAACAGAAGAATCATTGAGTATCCAATACCAAATAGCCAGTATGCAAAATATGCATGCAAGTAACATTATAAAGACTGACAAGGCTGTTTTGTCTAGTTAGCTATGTGTGTGTGCATATGTACGTATTTGTAAATGTGTGTTTGGGTACATTGAATTATATGTATATAACAAAATTCAATGACAAAAGTTCTTGAATTTGAAAGAGTACAAAGATATAGATATACCTTGAATTTTCTTGAATTAATATCTCTTGTTTTATATATGTATATATCTTGGTATATTTATATATATATCTTGAATTTGAAAAAGTGCAAAGATATATATTTGCAACTCTATGAAGGGAGGAAAGTTAAAGGGGACTCTAATTATATTACATTTTCAAAAATGAAGAAAACACAACAAACAAAAAGAGCATGAACTCACCATACTAATAAAAAGTGTAAATATGTTCAAATTCTTCATAAGACAATTCAAAATTAATTTAGCATAAAATTAAATAAGCTACTTAAATTTGCTACAATTTTAACTGAAATTAATTGTCTCTAGAATAAAGATAGAATAGAAATTAAAAGTCCTCTCATTCAAGATGTGAATATACATGATATTTAACAAGATAGCGTTATTAATTTAAATGGGATCTCAGAAATTTTCTATTAGTGTAATTAAATTTCCATGATTTTTTTTTGCTTCTCAATTAAAATATAAACTTTATTTCATTTTTCTATGTTTTACTTTGAAATTATATTCTGTTGAAGTCCAGACCCTCTAAATTGGGCTTGATGGACTATGACATCTTTCTACTTTTACCACTGGTCATTTTGGAGTTCACTGTGAGTTTTATTAATTCTGCCTAAGATAAGTGTAATTTAAGCACTAAATTTAATTGTCCTATCCCCACAGTTTACCCAGTGGGGAAACTACCACAGCTTCTGACAAGATGTAATCATAAATGATATTATCCTTTGGCTTTATGATCATGACTGTTGCTTGCTGGGAGGCAAATTAGAAAAATGTATTTTAGTGACATGCTGGGTCTGTCTTTAACGATTCTTTATATCTTAAGATGAAGCAACACATCAAAGTATTCTTGGACAAACTTGAAACATTTATCAGTTTTATTTGATGCCTTAGTTAAAAAAAAAATTTGTTATCTGTGAAACACCTTTAATCACAATTACTTTTTTCTCTGTTGACTTTCTAAATTCTATATTATATAAATAAACAATAATTTGCAGTGTACTAACTTTTTTGCTTTTTAATATTTTAATTGTCTAGATGTTGTATATTTAGTAAATGTTTTGTGCTTTTTCAGAGAGTTGTAAAAATATTATTTGTTATATTTTATTATAATTCAGTTTATATTTCAACCCACATGCTCTACTGTGCTTTAAATAAAAAGTGAAATTACTCTCATTAAACTGAGTAGTAACAGGTGAGTAAGGAACACCTATATGGTCACATGGGATGCAAATAGATATTTTTTAATTTCATAAAAGTGTTTATTTCTAATATAAAATAGTTAACTATCTACTTTTAAATAAATGTGAAATAAACTATCACCTTAAATGTGTTCACTTAGAAAAAGTTGAATACACGTCAAAATATCACCCATCAATATAGCTAACAATCTACCTAGTAAAAAATGAATGTAAACTATATATTATTCTACATTTATTTCATAATTTTGATTACATTGTCCAGAGCTCCAGTTTTTACAATGGCAGGTCCCTGTATGAAGACTTTACCTGGTTGATATTCATATAAATGTAAATGCAATATTGTAAAATTACTAAAACATTTATCAAACAGTGACTGATTAAAATAGTATACATTTGATTTATTTTGGTGATGGTGTATACTCTATTTACAAATTCTTGTAGGGTTACATTTTGTTATCTCCAAGAAAATCTACTTTATAATAGACTTTGTTTCTGACAAACCCCTTCTTTCATCACAGCCTTGAAAGAAATTAAACTATTTGTAGTTGTTTTAAAACAAATGGCCACCATTATCACATTTAAGTTTGCTAGATAGCATGGAAATGACATGCCACTTGTGATTTCTGTAATTTCAGAAAGTAGGAACAGAGAATCTCTTGAGAATCGCACAAGCAAGGATAACCTTACAATTGAGGTTTGTGTTCAACTGTGAGACCTTTATTTGATACATAAGGCAAAATGAAATCAGTGGAGACTTATGAATTCAGTATTAGTCCTTACAGGCATTGCAAATCCATGCATACACACACCTATGAGAACATACATGCACATATGAACATGCACCAAAAACACATTTAATGCAAGCTACATCAAACAATTTAGAGAACACTGAATCTAGGGTCCAGGTCACTGTAGTTATAGTGTATGATAATCTATTACAATGTTCCATGATTTTTTTTTCTTGTTTTTTTTTTTTTTGTTTTATCGAGACAGGGTTTCTCTGTGGTTTTGGAGCCTGTCCTGGAACTAGCTCTTGTAGACCAGGCTGGTCTCGAACTCACAGAGATCCGCCTGCCTCTGCCTCCTGAGTGCTGGGATTAAAGGTGTGCGCCACCACCGCCCGGCTTGTTCCATGATGTTTTAAGATCAGGAGAAAGACCTGGGCTACCAGTGTGATAGAATTAAAGGAGAATTCACTGGCAGTTAACAAAGTGGATTCCTAAACTTTAATTAAGAATTCATTATTGGTTAGAACAAAGGCAAAAAATCAATTTTCATGCTCCTAAAATAATATCATGCCCTGGCACCTTTCTGTCACCAGGTTCCCATGGTGAAGTTCTTAAATATCTCTCAGTGATTTGACGTGAGGGACATGAGGGAACTATGCAAGAAAACATAAATTCCTATTCTGGGACAATAGAATAAATTTACACTTTAAAAGTATTTTTGTGGTGTGAAAATGACCAGATTTTAACATGAAGAACGAAGAAATAATTTGAGCACATTTTTTGTTTACATGACAGTCCTGGCCCAGTTTTCCTTCTGAGAAAGAATCAAAAGATTGAGAGCCAGAAATCTCAAAACAAAGAAAGCTCTGGAATTCCAAAATTGTTTCATACAAACTAAAAACAGTACCTAAATAAAGCCCTGTGGTAAGATTTTGTATGAATAGTATATGACTTGAATTTATACCGTGCTCCATAGCTGGACAGTCCACATTATTGAATCTATTATTCCCATGCAAAGATATTGCTAACTGTATCAGATGAACTTCACATTTTATTTATTTTTATGCATTAAGAAATGAGTTATATATACTCGTTATTTACAAGATTTCTGTTTCATGAATTGAGCTCATTGAGGATTGGTCGTTGTATTTCACACTGCAAATAAAACTAATTTTGAAGTGCCCATTTATTTTTATCATCACAGGAATTTTTACTGTTTAAAATTCTGAGAAGGCATCTATGGACAGGAACTTACTATGTAGATGTGGCATTGATGTGGCAGGGATCCACTTGCCTCTGATACCTGAGTGTATCTGTTTTTCCAGAAAGGCATTTAAACTGATGTAATTGCTAAGATTCAATATTTAGGAAACAGTTAACAAAAGAAAAAAAAAAACCAGGACAGGATGTTGGAACAATTGGTGAAGTGGAGAAATATGAGCAAAATAAAGCATAATATTCTCAAAGAATTAATAAAAACATTTTCCTAAATGTTGAGTTATTCTTTCTCCTTCCTATGTATATGTCTGCACACAGCCACACTTAAATACACTTAAAAACATGTACTTTTATTTCAAGTTGAACATCTGATCATAGATTCAAAATTGTTCAGCCAAATACTTGCAAACCAATCCATGAGATTAGCATCAAACAGATTATCCACTATTATCAGGTAGGCTTCATAATAGAAATGCAGATACATTTCAAAATATATTAATCAATGAATATAATCTATTGTATCATGAAACTGGAAGAAAAAATCCACAGTCTCATTAGTTGGCAAAATTTTTTTGACAAAATCCAACACTTCTTTATGCTAGCATTTGAAGAAACATTAGAAATACAAGAAGTACAAAACAACATAATAAAGGCAGTTTACAACAAGTCCATAACCAACTTCAACTTAAAAGGATAGGAACTCAAAGCAATCCACTGTCATCAGAAAAAAAGACAAGACATCCACTCTCGCCATACTCATTCAATATAGTACTTGAAGTCTTAGATAGAGCAATAAGACAACTGAAGGAGTTCACGGGGATGCAACTTGGAAAGAAAAACATCAAAGCAAAATTTTAGGAGTAATTCCTGTGGATTATAAATACTTCCATAAAGGTAGTTTAATACAAAGTTATTTCACAATGATAAGTAATTCTTCTACATACAACTGACAAATGGAATGAGAAAAAATTTTTTTAAGAAAGTTTCACAATAACATCAAAACCATAAAATACATTGGAATACTCTAACTAAATGAGACCATGACATTGAAGTCAAACAATTAAAGAGGTATCAGAAGATGAAAAATTATCCGATGTTCATGGATTATTAGTAGGATTATCGAAGTAAAGTATTCATCCTACAAAAAAAGCAAACTACAAAATTAATGCAATCAATTTGAAAAGTACAAATATCAAAAGGACAATCTTCAATTTCATATGGAAACACAAAAAAATCCAGGGTAATTAAAACAATACTGAATAAGAAAGGAACTGCTATAGGTCTAACCACCACAGACAATAAATTATATTTCAAAGCTTTAGTAAGGAAAGCATCATTACATTGGCATAAGCAAATACATTAATTAATGGGATCAAATTGTGGATCCAGACGTAAGTCCACGCCCTGATGGAAACTGATTTTTCAATTAAAAAAAATAGAAATACACACTAGATAAAAGACAAAATCTTCAAAATATGGTGTTGACCAAACAGGGGTGCTTATAGAAGATTGAAAACAGAACTATACTCGTCAGTCTCCACAAAACTCAATTCCAAACAGATCAAAGATCACAACATAAAACCAAATGCACTGAACCTGATAGAGGAGAAAGTGGGGAATAGCCTTGAACTCATTGACACAAGAAAAGACTTCTGAACTAAAATCAGATAGTACAGACACTGAGTTCAACAATCAATAAATAGCAACTCATGAAATTGAAAAGTTTCTGTACAGCAAAGAATACCATCATTTGTAGGAAATTATGAGCTACAGAATGGAAAGAGTTTTAATCAGCTACATATCCAAAGCAATACACACAAAACTCAAAAACTGGACACCAAGAAAACAAATAATGCAATTAAAAAGTGGAGTACATGTCTAAACAGAGAATTCTCCAAAGAGGAAACTCAAATTACTAATAAACACTAAAAAATATTCAACATACTTAGTCATCAGGGAAATACAAATGAAAATTATTTTGCGAGTACATCTCACATCAGTCAAAATGACTAAGATTTACAAAACCACAGTTCATGCTGTCAAGGATGGAGAGTAGGGGAACACTGATCCACTGCTGTGAGAGAGAAATCCTTTATAGCCAATATGGAAATCAGTGTGGCAAAAATAAAGAAACTGGGTGGACCTGGATGGGAGGAGAGGTAGGGAGCAACCAATAGGAGTAGAAAGGGGGGGAAATAATTACATATACTATTTGAGAACAAAAGTTTGTTTTCAACAAAAAATAATAACTAGCCAGCCAGTGGTAACACATGCATTTAATACCCCCAATCAGCACTGAGGAGGCAGGGGCAGGAGGATATCTGAGTTCTGAGTTAAGTGGCCAGCCTTGTCTACAGAACTGTTCAGGACTGTCAGGATTACAGAGAAAAGCACTGTCTTGTGTTTTTTGAAAAAAATAAACAAAGAAACAGACAACAAACTAACAACAATAACAAAAACCCAAAGAATCAAATAACCATCACAATTTCTTGATGTTTATTGATAGAAAACTTTTGTTCCCATATTAATGAAAAGTATTTTTCTCCTAGGTGATAACAACACTAATAATTCTTTTGAACTATTATTTCAATTTGAAACAAAAGGATAAAACAACATATTGAAGATAAAAATGTAAGCATGTTCAAAGTGATATTTCAAATTTTCAAATATAGACTTTTTTTTCTTTTATAATGTCAGTATTCTACAGCTTGCACTCCTTTTTGAAGTATCCACTCTTTCTATTACACACTATACTCCTGCTCGGTTCTGTGTTCTGTGATTGCGGCAGATTTTATTCATACTCTACACAACACACAATCTTAGATCTGCCTATCAATTTTCCCTGGAAGTGGCTTTTGTGATACCAATTTCTCCCTGTGAAAAGAATGGATTATCAGATTTTGTTATTTCCATAAAATACAACAAAAATCCACTCAATGACAAAAAGGAAATAGTAATCTCAGACATATCACATAGAATGAAAATTTCAAAAAGAAATAGGAACATTTCCACATTCCTTTTATCTGGAGCTTTGAAATAAATACAAATTATGTGTGAAAGAATATTTATAAATGCAGGGGAGCTTGAAATAATTGAAATATGATAACATTTACTATAATTTTCTTTGGGTTACCAACCAGATCCCAAATAAAGACACAGAGCTAATTATTAATTATGAATGCTTAGCTTGGACTTGTCCAGTAGCTCTTTTAACTTAAATTAACATGTTTCTATCCATTGATGTTTTATCTCAGGACTTTTTAACTTTCTTTTATTCCACATTTCTTACTTTCCTACATTCCCTTGTCTGTCTCTCCAGTCTCTGACATCTCTCTGTGGTCTCCTTTTCTTTCTTCCCTGATCCTAAGTTTGCACTCTTACTTACTCTCCCTTTGGAATTTCTGCCTGTACCTCCCCGCTCCCTATCATCCATACAGTTTTTTAATAGACCAGTCAAGAGCCTTAGGCAGTCAAGGTAAAACAGCAACATATTTTACATAATTAAACAAATGTAACTATTGGTACATAGTTAAAAAAAACACTCAGACATTTGAAAATGTTTTTGGTATGCATATGGCTATATAATCTGATTGAAACCAGATAAATTTCATTCAATATATATGCATATTTGATAAAGCATATTGAAATTTCTTTTTAAATAACTATTAAAATCTGGATTATATTCATAATTTCTTATTTTTTCTTTATAGAATTTGGAAATCTAATAGTATATTCTGGATGTTTTAGTATATTTGATATTAATAAGTTTCATATAACAAAGTCTTGGGCACAAGTTATAATTTTCAAATGCAAAAACAGGAGAATTTACTCTCTCAGTTAAATATTCATATAAACTCACTTCTTTTTCATTCTCTCTCTCTCTCTCTCTCTCTCTCTCTCTCACACACACACACACACACACACACACACACACTTCCTGGGATAAGTTATCCATGGGTTTGCTATGTTCTGAGATGATGCATTGCAAGCATTTGCTCTAGACAGCATCCTAAGGATCTTTAAATAGCAAGCAGGATGGAGGATGATCACAGTGACTCTCTCTTACTCTGGTGCTGCACACTTAGATCCTGATCTGTCAACCTACAATGATGTCTCAATCCAGAGAAACTGTGGGTGGATTTGCTTGCGGTTTCTTCACAGCACTCATTCCTCCATTCAAGTATCTTCGATAGTGACATGATCTTCTGAATGAAAAGCCTTGACTGGGATTCTTTTATAAAATAGTCTGGAGGGAATCTGGAGCAAGAGAATTTGACAAGAGCATTGAACTTATGCTGCCTGCTGTGTCAAAAGTAATAGGTCTGTAACATGTGTGTCTTATTCTTCAGTGTGAACTTCTCTGAATTAGTACGTTAGCTTTCAAGCCCAATAAAACTCAGAAAGAACTCACAATTTATGACCATCTATATCTGTGTTTTCTAGATTATTCTAGTAATATAGAATAAAATCTGAAAAATGTAACTTTCTGGAGTATAACTCACTGACAGATTTTCATCCTGAAATACCATTTTACTTCCCTTTTTAAAAACATCATTTCACTTTATTTATTCTCTCTGTATGTCTATACTTTCTTGCTGTCTCTCTGTCTCTGTATATCTCTGTTTGTATTTGTATCTCTGTGTGTGTCTGTCTGTCTGTCTGTCTCAGGCTAACAACAGCACTCTGCAAATGGGAAGTCAGAGGACATTGTGTATGTCAATTCTTTTTTTCTATCATGTGAAATCCAGGGATATACATCCGGTTCTCAGTTTTGAATGAAAATACCTTTTATTTTCTGAGATATCTCAATGTACATCATTTCACATCATTCAAAAGTCTTAAATGCATTACTGGCAAAGCTCATAGGAAGGAATTAAGATCCAAAGAATGCCAATATTAAAGTTTAGTCAATGGGTATTTAGAATCACAAATTAGAGAGCCATCAATGTTACTTACACTTATTTTAGCGCGTGAATGGGGACACATTGCTTTTCCTACACTGTTAGTTAAAGAAAATAATCTAAGTCTATGAGAGTGCACCAATGTTAGATTGTATGATATAAAAGACCTCTATTCTCTAAAATTGAGCTTATGAAACACAAAGAAGCTTGCAAGCCTCACTCCAGGAAGAATGACAAACTGCCACAATTATACATTAGGCAGATTGAATTGATACTGGTTACCTGTAGAGCCATAATGTGCAGTAAGCCTAGTGGGAGACTGAAATGGTATAATTTGGAATAGACATTCATGGCATCAGATGACACAAGCCGGATGCATGTGTTTATGACAATTTTGTTCACATATTTATATCAGCAACTTGGACCATTTCCTATTGGACTTCTCCATCCAACTAGCTTGCATACTAAATGTCAGACAGGTTTACGAATGAGTAGACTGTGTGAGAGAGGTGAAAATAGACATCAATGTCTTAGAGTCATATTGAGATTGGTTCTCAGAAAGACAGGAAAAAAATTAAACCAACGGTAATAGCTGAGTGTCGCGAACATATTTTTCTTCTATTTTCTATTAGTTTATAAAGAATGGCTTTCTACATTGGTATTTCTTTAAGAAATACAAACACTGACTTTGTTTCTGGTACTTTGAAAAAGAGAGAACCTAAATTTGAATTTCATACTTTCTCTTCCTAAGCCTTCAAAGTGCCAATATTTTTTGGTTACTGTCTTGGCTTGAAATTATTACTTGTATGGTTGTCCCTGTCCCATGCATTTTGGGCTTGTGTGTTGTGTCTGTGCCTGTGTGTTAGCCTGTGTCTGTCCCAATGCAATGCATTTGTGTGTCTGCCCAATATGTCCCTAACAAAATTCTTTGCTCTTTGTTTGTTGAATAGTACAGAACCTCAGGGTGGAAAGAATTGAGAAATTTTATATATTGATAGCAACATTTTGTCAGTGAAGTTTGTTTTATTTATCCTACTGACCCAGAATAGCCCTGAAGAGTATAAATTGATGCTATAAACATATAAGCATGTTTTGTTTCAACATGGATGTTGTATTTATTTCTCTCCACTCCACTCATCTCATGTCCCTTTCATGTAACTCCCTACCTCAGTAGCGTTGGTTCCACTGTAATGTCATATGACTCTTTCTTTTTTTCTTTTTCTTTTTTTGGTTTTTCGAGACAGGGTTTCTCTGTATCTTTGGTGCCTGTCCCGGAACTAGCTCTTGTAGACCGGGCTGGCCTCGAACTCCCAGAGATCCCCCTGCCCCTGCCTCCCGAGTGCTGGGATTAAAGGCATGTGCCACCACCGCCTTGCTTCATATGACTCTTTAATCTTTAACAATACCTTCTGTGTCTTTCTAGAAACTCTCATATATCTATATTTACATATATATGTCTTCATAAATGAAAAGCTTCTTGGACAGAGAGAAGAATTTTTCTTTAAGTATGGACTGCCTGGTAAGTAGGCCTCACTTCAGGGGACGTCAACATATCCAAGAGAATATAGGTCTAAATAATTGGACTTAATATGCTTTTTTAAGTAGAAACAAAATTGTGTGAGTAGAGAATGGAGTGGATCTGGATTAGTTTGAGGAAGGGGGGTCAACATGGAAAAACACTTATTTAAAATTCTGAAAGAACCAATCAAAATTAAAAAAATAGTAATAAAGAAAATAAGCAAGTAACTCACTGGTGAATACCACAAGCCATTTTGTTCATATTGAATATTTAATATGACATATTCAAAGATTAAATCTGGTTTATTGTATAAGCTGAATACAATGCCCCATGTTATCCTTTCTACATTGAAGGTAATCGTTGTTCAATTATGTTGTCTAAAGTGAAATAAAATTAGTACGGTAGAAATTTATTTAATGAGCAAATTATGTCTTTTACAAAGCTTTATTTTCTAAGTAAGTACATTATACATTTATCTGGTCATTGATTAAGTTGCTGCAGTCCCTGTTATCATATACTTTTTCTGCACAATAGCAGAACATTTAGATTCAGTTGAACCTTAAAAATCACATCCTCAGTGATCTTAAAAAAGTCTCTGAGAACATAACCGTGGTCAAACATTGTGACTTACAGTCTTTTTCTGTTTTCTATAATATTTTTCTTACCATAGAATAAATTTTATTTATGCATTACTTGTAACTCTTAAGTATTAAAATTCAAATCACTTGTAACCAGAAAGGATACACCCCAACACAAACACACACACACACACACACACACACACAGCGCGAAATTATCTGAAAAAGAAAAACTAATGTGATCCAAGGAAGTATGCAAATCTTTACAACGTTTGTAAAGTGTAACTTTCTATTTTTTTCATTTATGTAATGACATATATACTGCTGATGCTCCTGAACAATAAGATAAGGAAATAGAACACTATGGTTTTGTATCTTTCCTTGTCTCTTTTATGCTGGATTAGAAGTGTAAATTGATATTTAAAAATATATATACAGCTATCTTCCATCTTTTAAGGTACAGCTGTTTGGTTGTAACAAAATATGACTAGATTAGACTGATTTAATTTGTATTACTTGCATTGTGTTGATCTTGATCTCTGCCATTACCATTCAACATTTCCTTTATTCATGTACTAAACAGCTAAATGCCTGATATCATATCTTATCTAGAAAGAAGAGATGTGTCAAACCTATGTGGTTCAACTCTTGCTAAATAAACTCTGAAAATCAATGCTAGAAACAAATATAAACAAAGAGAGATTTACCCCCTGCAGGATGATTTAACTGCAATTAGTGAGCGCTTCTAAATTTCCTTCTACCAAACTGAGGACTAAAATAGGATCTACAGAAAGCTTCCATTTAATTATTTTTTTAAAGCCTAGGTGTATAATTTCTAAAGAAGCTGGATTTTCTTTCAAGTCATTAAACATCAATTTACTTTGTGATTTTTCAATTCCGGAGTGACTCATATACTTGTATCTGTTTATTTTCAGAACTGCATAATGTCTGTTTTCATTGCCAAGTTGTCGGTAGTACATATTCAAACTGCAATTAACAATCTGTAATCAATTTTACTGATGATAATCTTTCATTGTGCTTCTTGTTGCCAGGTCACTTGTGAGAAGAGAGTACGGAATGAAAAGCTTAGGTTCTTGCAAGTGAATGTGGGGACTAAGACGACAGTGGCGGAGACACCAAGAAAAAAGTTTTATGGGTGTGATGAAACTCAGTAAGGCCATAATTGACAGCCAAACAAAGCCTTCTGGGGAGCTCTGAAGGAATTGTGGGAAAAAAATAGAGTACACTACCATAAGAAGAATGGTTATAAAAGAATGGACACAGCTATTTTAAAGGTGAATAGTATTACTATAGAATAAAAATTCTCTTCGAATTTTATAACAGACAGGATTGGTGAGAACCTTTCTGTTGTCATGAAATTAAAAGAATTTACTGTTGCCAGTGATGACAACCCCTGACTTTGTGTGTCAGAGAGATTTTTTTGATATTTATAGTTACAGTTGTCACAGAGAAAACTGCAAATATCTAAGATATAAGGTACTGATTGGAACATCAAAATCTTGTTTAGTTGATTTTCAGGAGTGTTATTTTTATTTAAAATGAGATCATTAATTGGTGTTTGCACTCAATATTCCCAGAATGATATTGTTAATGTGACAAGTACATTCCATTGAAAGATGTGTGACCTTTGAGTAAAATATCTGAAAATAAGATTCTATTGTTTCACTATAATGGATTTTTAAAATATTTCTTTAATTTTATGAGTGTATGATGGAGTTACATCATTTTTCTTACCTTTGCCTTCCTCCAAAGCCTCCCATATACCCCTCCCATCACTGTTTCTAATGTATAACCTCTTTCTTCCTTGAATGTGGTTATTTGTTTATAGGTATACATGTAAACAAATACATTATTAATTACAACATGTTCCATCTGTATATAACTTACATATATATTTTCAGATTTGACCAGTTCTTTCTCACTCAGCATTTTTTATTTGCCTGTAGTTCTTTGTTTAGAATTGAGACCCACATTCCCCTCACCTACCCACATTTTTTGTGTGTCTCTTCTTGTTGTCCTTGTTCAATTAATCATTAGTCAGTCATATTGGTGAGGTTTTGTGTGTGTAACTTCTGTCTTTACTAGGAATCATATTCTCACAGAAAGTTTTTCCATCCTTTGGCTCTTACCGTCTTTCTTCTCCCTTTTCTATATTATTTCCTGAGTCTTAGGGAGTGGAGTTGTTTTGTAGATGCCCCTTGGGACTTTACAAGTCTGCATTTTCATTGGTTGTGAGCTTCTGCCTTGGTCCTATTTCTATGCAAAGTGAGATTTTCTTGTGGAGGAGTGAGGATTACATTTATCTTTGCATATGAACAAATACACTGGTTCAGTGAAGTGAAAGCTGTATGTTCTTTTCCAAGATAGATGACTTCATTATTTCTAGGCAGTGGGTTGGTCCCAGCTTATTTAATAAGCGTTAAGTCAAATTAGAGAGCGATTGGTTAGAACCAAGTGTTCTGGACCATTCCTGAACCCTGTGTGCTGGTCATTGTGGTTCATCATCTTCACAGCTGAGTAGAACTCTTAGCTTTGCCCATCCTCTAGAAGATTGCATGGCACCATCTTCGGGTACCCGAAAAGGTGCTCATCAGTGAAAAGGCTTTTAAATCAGTTTTAACTTAGAGACTTCTGGTCATTGACCTTGAAGTTTATGGTTTGTACAGCAGTAGAAAATTATCTCTCATCTCTCATGAGCAACCAGCTCTCAACAATAGCCTGTAATGCTTTGGGAATCTCATGAACCACCTGACCAGCAGCAACTCAAAAGAGGGCTGTTCATGCTTGGTTTGTGGTTTTTATTAGATGATCTTTTGATCTTGGAGGTAGAATTGTCAACACAGATGATAAACTTTAATTTAAGCTATATATGTATATCTATGTACAGCTTTACATAAATACTGTGTGGGGTTTTTTGGTAAATAATCAACAGTATGACTATTTCATGCTTTAATTACAGAAGTGAAATATACATACAGAATAAGGGAAGACAAATGACACTTATATTATATTAAAACTATTACTTTCAAAACTTTCAAAGAGACAAAAACTTTTTTTGTTGTTTCTGATTTTGCTTTTTCAAGACAGGCTTTCTGCCCTGCCACTCTCTCCAACAAGGCTGACCTTAAATTCACAGAGATCTGCTGCTTCTCCCTTCTGAGTGCCTGGATTAAAGGCATGCATCACCACAGACTGGCAAGATAAAACCTTTTGCCAACCAATTTAGAAAAGATTAAGATGTAACCATTTTGGGGGATTTAGACCATATCATTAATATAAGCTGCAGGATAGGGGACAGGGCCATCTCCTGGACAAGACACAATAACAAGTGGGAATTAATTGCATCTGTGAATTGCTACACTGGATATACACAATGTGCCCCTCCACATCCAGGCATAGATGTGGGTAGATTAAACCTTTCTGGTGACTCATTGGCTACAGATAGGTTCTGGGAGTCTATTTAAAAGTGAGCCCACCAGACTCCAGTGAATAATTTTACATTAAGTGTTATGTAGAAGGCCATGGTTAAAGTAAGTGATCCCAAAATAAGGTTTTTTTGTCCTTACGTAGAAAGGAGTTTTGGAAGGAGAAGTGTGGTAGGGATTGGGAGGGAGGTAAGAGAGGGCGTGTGTGGAGAGTAATCAGAATGAATCATACCTAAAAAATAAACCTCAGTTTGGTAAATAATCATACATATTAAGTTCTGAGTTGTGTTGTTTGAAAGACTGAATGATCATGGGAATCCTATAAAGATGGATTTTTATAGTGGAAACTAGTGGGACTAATTCCCTCAGCCTGTGGCCCAGATCATAATAGAGTGATGTCTGGGGAGTAGTAGGCCAGAAGGGTATGAGGCCCCGGGGTGACCAATTCAAACAGATTAAATCCCACCACGAAACAAAGTTTTCAGCATTATTTGAGAAGGGAACGATTCAAATTCCTGTGCACCAAAGAATAAACTCAACTTGGGGGGGGGGTGTGTTTCTCACCCTTATTTAATATTATGTTTAAATGCAAAGCAAAGCACCCCTCCTTTGTTTTTGAAAGGTTCACTCAGTTGAATGAAGCAGTGTGTCATTTCCTACTAAAAGCAGTGAAGAAAAACAGTTTGGGTAACCTGCTCTTTTTGCTGAGTTGTGAAAAATGTTAATTGGCAGTAAGGCCAGTCTGTTGCCATGGCTGTTCCTATTCACTTCCTATTCTCTGCGTTTCTTAGCTCCAGCTCCTCTTTTCCTCCTCACTTTCTTTCCTACAGCTGTAGTTACATGCATCAGAATTTGTCTTCCTTCATCCATTCTCATTCAGAAGCCTTCACTGACTTCAGTCTCATGACTGATCACATCATACTCCTTAAACACATTAGTGTCCAAAGTATATTGAGTCTATTCTTTACCCAAGACAATTATTAATGGTAATGCGATTACAGCATACTGGCTTACATCTATTACTAGCAATGAGCAGCTTAATAAAGGAATTGTTCAAAATAACTCCCATGAATCTTTTACTCTTATATCTACGTAATAACGTCTCTCTCTGACCACTTTAGAACAAACAGAAAACTTTAAAATATATTTGCAATATAGAGTGCTCTTCAGTCACTGTGAAGGCCTGTCGTGTTTGTTTTATCCCTGGTGGTGCACCTGGTGCCTGCTGCATTGTCTAGCCCACAATCAAATATTTGCTGCATGAATAAATAAGTGAACGACTTCATCACAACCATTTGATCATTACCGCGCCAACTGACAGAATTTTACTGGAGATCATAAATATTGTAAGGGCAAAAAGACCTGTGTGAAATATTAGGAAGATGGAAAATTAGTATTAATGTTTTATGTAAATTTCACCTGTTAAAAAAATGAAGTCCTGGAAACCTGCAGCCTTCCTGTCATATGGAAGACATAAATTTTTAGCAGACTTTCTTAGCCTCTGCTTTACCATCTTTGGGCTGCTCTTCAATGACGTTACCTAGGTGTAGGGATGGCGTTTAGATGTATCGGTTAGGGATGAACACCCCCAATTCAGTTGTGCCCTCCATTTTGACCACCTGTAATTTTCTATAGCTAAAGTTATAACAAATTAATTCTTTATTATTAGAACCATATAGTCAGATGCAGCCAACTAGTTATTCTTTTAAAATTAATCTTGTTTTAATGTTAAATTATTATTAAATTTCCTTCTCTACATTTTCTCTCTCCATCTTCTCCTGTATACTCTATTCCCTTGGTCTCTCTCATTCATAACCTCTGGCTTGAATCACATTAATGGTTGTTTTACACACACACACACACACACACACACACACACACACACACACCCATACACAGATTAACACACACATACACATACAAACATACTCACACACTCACACACATGTATACACATACACACCCATGTTGTGAGAACTCCTTCTGCCAATAACCTTTTAGATAAGGCCAATTTGGGGCATTATCTCAGGTACTGTAAGTGCAGACAAAAAGCTTGTGCAGCCCTTTTTCTGCTGGATTCAGTTCTCAGCTTCCAGTGCACACAGAGGACTGTGGATTGCTACCCTTAGGATGAGTTTGTCCGTAAATAATTAAACCTTTGTTATACTCCATTCCCGGCTATTGTGGAAATCCTTCATATGCTTGCATACCCTTCCCTTCACCCAAAAATATATTCATGCATTCCCCACACATTTTTAAATATCTAAGTACAGTTGGGGCATCTTAATAACCAGAAGAAGATTTCTCTTTTAAGATTGAATTTCTTTGAAATTATTCTTTTATCTTAATGGAAACAAAAATAACATATTCCAAATACATAAAAGAAAAACCTTGAAATTTTTGTTAGAGTTAGTATGCCTGATATAGTCTGACATTCAATATACATTTTAAAACATAAATGCAATTGAAGATAATTTTAAAATTAATAAGCACTTTCATGGTCAGTGAAAATTAATTTAGTACACGTATTTATTTGTGTGTCTTTGCAAGCATGTGTATATGTTCACATGCCACAGCAAACACATAGAAATCTAGCAGGGATCGGTTCTCTCCTACTAAATTCATCATTGAATGAAGTTGGATCAGCAAACTTGTCTGCAACTGCCATTACCAGTTGAACCATTGTTTTCTGGCATGGTTCCGGTATCTCTTTATAGCTCTGTGGGGTGCGAGCACTTATTCTCTATAGCTCAGGATGGCTTCACCTTTCTGTGTACAGATGACCACTGACCATCACGGGATGGGATTTGACAAATTCTGCAGCACACTTGGTCTGTTCGTAACTGTAATTGTGTTACACTAGCACAATGTGTATTTTCAGGCATTTGATTTGCTAATTTCTCTCATTACTTTATATATTTACATCATTAAAAATTAAAATATTTTTAAAAACCAACTTCAAACCATATTTAAACATTAAAGTATACATTAAAAGCATGACTAAATTTTAGAAAGCATCAATAAACAAAATTGTATCAATATTTGGGATTAGCTTAGTGACATTCTGGTAGTGAAATTAATTTTAAATATGTGACAATATGCTCTCATGTTGAAATGAATGTCTCTGAGGATGAGAAGATCAGAACAAATGTATCTCAAACAAAATACCAGCAACTCCGAGGATTGCTGCCATGTACTGTTTTGTAAAGTGTGTTTCTATGGTTTGTTATATTATTCCAGTTATTATCATCATTCAAATTGAACCGACTATAATACCTACATGAGAAAAATATTAATATTGAACAATTTTGACTAATCAATGTCGAATGTTCAAATTTCCACAATTTAATAAAAATGAGTCAATTCCTGTGATAGAACAAATATTTCATGTTGCTTGAAAAATAAAATCCTTGAATTTCTAGGTCCAACATTCTAGGATGTCAAATTTATTTACTTATATTTTATTTAAGCGTATGACAAATAGAATTGTTTGTTTCCCTTCAGGAAAAAAAATCTGAGAGTATATAAAGTCAATTGTAAAAATGTTTAATAATTAATGTTTATTTTCATCTCTTTCTAAATGCTCTGTTTCAAAAATAATATCACAAGAAAAAAATGACATTTATTTTTGCCAGAATTATAACTGTAAAAATGGTTACTGGTATGTTTTACTTGATGACTCTAAATGACATTTCAGGTTGCTCTTCACACCATGACATTTTCTGACATTCACAAACAAGATGAATCCTCCAATTGTAAAATTTATCTCCATATTCTCTGAACAGAATGGTGATATTGATTTGTCCAGACACCAGCATTCAATTTGACTCCCTAACGTTCACCGTGACAAATCACGATTCAGATGCAGTGTCTCTCATTGGATGAACACCCCCAAGTGCACATTTATAACCACTGACGTTACAGGTATTATGGAGCACTTCATCTACTCCCCTCTTTTTTTCCCCTGAGAGGAGCATCATAGGAAAGATCTGTATGATGAGATGTAAATGATGGCCCTATGGGTATCTCTATCATAAGTAAAGAACTTTGAAAATCAGTAACTAGTAACCATGGAGACTGTTACCTCCACAGAAACAATACTCTCAAATTAGATGTGAAAGGAGGTCCAGTACAGTACTAATGTATCCTTTCTGTTTTGCCTTACTTGATTGCAGACAAAATCTAAGACAAATTGCTCTAACAATTACAGATAATTCCAGTTGAGCATAAACACATTTTTATTGTTCTAAATAATATAATTTCAATTATAATTATCCAAGAGACAGCTAATGAAATTAATGTACTTCAAAAGAAAGCGTGTGTCATATGCTGATTCACGTCGCACATTATTGTTAATGTTCGTATGAGACTGCAAAGTAAAATTCATGTAAAATATGAAGTTTTTTTTAAAAAAATGTCATAAATCAACGCTTACAGTGCTTTTATTTAAAAGACTTTCAAATATTTTCTCCGAAATCCGTTTGTCATAATGAGAGATTTTTCTAATTGCTACAGTACCCATGGGTTTCACTTCATCAATATTAATTAAAGGTGCAAATATAAAGATAATTTTAATGCCACAAACTGTAACCTAGTTAACATATCCTCTGGAAATATGCCAAAGTTTCATGCTTAAAATAGTAACACCATATATTGAGTTACAATAAACCAAAAATAGTTAAAATCACCACTGATGAAAATAGCAGCATAAAGTATTTAAACATGTCTGAAATGTGCAAGATAAAGTCTAGAAACCATACGCTTTATCAGCAACAGATGTGGCATTTAACAATCGTGCTTTAATTAACCTCAAAAAAAAAAAAAAACACTAATTCCCCTTTCAAGTGACCATATCCATTAACACCCAGATGAACTAGTGTCCAAGTCTCCTCTATTTTCAAAATAGCTGTTTTGAAATGCTGACAACTCTAATTGTTCGAGATATCTCCATTCTTTCCTCATTCAAAACCCCGTATCATTTCATTTTATTCTTTAGGCAAGACTAAACTTCCTATCTCTGTAAATAGATCTCTTCTATTTCCTCTCTTCCTATCTCTGTAAGTTGAGCAAGACTATCTGGATATTTATATGTTCATGCACAGTCTAAGTAATATCTTAGTTGTGATTGACCAAGATTAGAACACTCTAATGTTGTTTGAGTTATATTTTCCAAAACGGGCCAATGATGATTCCTTTGCAGTGGATTTGTTGAGACCCAGTCATTAAATACTTACTAAATCAGTGTAAAAGGCACAGAAGAGTCAAGAAGCTAGCATAATTGAGTAACCCAGCCAGAGGTCATGTAAACACTAACATACAAAACCCAAACTAATGTTTTGGGTTTGTTTGTTTCTATTTCATTTTTTTTTCAATATTTTGCCAGGGAACTTAAATTTTCAGGCTCTTCAGGTTCAATTTCAGGTGTCTAATCTTGGTCTAATAGTGTAGGCCTATTCACAGTTCTTTAATAAAGGAGAACTACTGACATCTAAGAATGCTGAAAGCAGGAAAAATAATTTTCCTCAGGAAAAAAAGACAGCTAGCCAATTGCGTCCTCAAACCAAAGGATCAGTTCTGAATACATGCATATATGTCACAGTAAACAGATAAAACAAAGTGTATTTTAAAATATGTATGTATATAAGCACAAATGGATAGATATTCATGACCACAAACATAGACCTATGTAACAATGGATAAGGAGGAAAAAAAAAAGAGTCCATGAATTTCAAAGAGTGAAGGGTGAAGTATATGAGAGAATTTAGAAAAAAAAGAAAGGGTTTAAAAAATAAAGACAGAATGTCATAGAACAAAGGTCAGAAGACAAGTGTGAAATATAAGAAGTCAACCAAAATGAAGCTTTTAACAGGGATCTGTGGAATCTGAGTAGACAATGGTAGTATCTTCTGGGGTGTCCTTACAGTGGATTGAAGAGGGGTGATCTATGAAACGCACTACCATGTGCAATGGTGTCTACTGTGTGGAGCCATGCTAGCTTGACCTTTAAATAGCAAGTGAAAGACTGATCAGGCAAAATGGCTCCGTGGAATGTTCATCTAAACCGACAGAGAGTATTTGGTGAACTGTACAGACAGGGTTTCAGCACGTCTTACAGCTAAGCAATCGATTCTCGGAGCTGTGCTGAAAGCTCTCTAAAACTCATTGTCCTTTGGCAAAAAATCAGACAGTGCATTTAAACTTGGCTGTGTTGTAAAAGTCACGTAAACAATGAGTACTGTAGAGTGAAAATTGTTCCAAAGTAAATCACCTTAACTAATGAGATAGTGAATTAGAAAATAGATTCAAATGTATTTTAAATAAAATCTTGTAATTAATTTTGTAAACATTCCTTTTCTGCCAAGCAATCAGGTGGGAAATCTTAACTCTCCCTCCTTTCTGGCAACTCTAAGCCCCTAGTATTATTCCCAACTTTGTAGCAGACCACCTGCTGCCGCCTGTCTACACTCTCTGCCCCATTCCCAGAGTTATATAAAGAACCTGGTGGAAAACCAGCTTGCCTCTCTCTTGTGGAACCTCTCACATCGCTCTTCCATTTGATCCCTATAGCTTACTGTCAGCTTCCAACACCAAGAAACACCTTCTTTTCCACAGCTTTTGAAATGTTCTCCAAAACTGACCACATATTTGGACACCAAGCAAATTTGAACAAAGAGAAGAAAACTCCAATGATATCATGAATGCTACCTAACACTGCAGATTTAAGCTGAACATTGACAGCAATAGAAATAAAAATCTCACACTCTTGAAACTAAACAACTCACTTTAATGAAAAGTAGATCAAGATGGAAATTATGGAAGAAATTAAAAAAAACTTTTTAGAGTGGAATGAACAACATTCTCAAACTTTTGAAACACAATAAATAGGGTTCTAAGAGGTAAGGTTATATCATGAAATACCTACATGAAAAGGTTGGAGAGATTCCATAGTAGTAACTTAATGACACACGTGAAATTTCTCGAACAAAAAGTATTTATCATCCAAATGAGTGTATGGCAAGAAATAATCAAAAAGGGGTGAAAATGGAAATAAAATTAAAATAATAAAAAATATAGAGTTGGTTCTTTGAAAGCAAGATTGACAAACTCTAAGCCAAATTAACTAAAATGTAGAGAAAGAACATATAAATTAACATTAGAAGCAAGAAAGGGAACTTAACAAACGACACTGAGAAAATCCAGAGTATGCTAAGAACACACTAAGTTTTGTATTTCACCAGACTAAAAAATACCCATTTCAGGCCTGGTGGTACATGTCTTTAATCCGATTATGCAGGAGGTAGATGCAGACACATCTCTTTGAATTAGAGGCCACCTTATTCTACAACTCAAGTTCCGGGATAGTGAAGGCTACAGAGAAACTCTGTCTTGGAAGATAACAAACAATCAAAAAGCAAACAACCAAGCAAACAAAAGAAGGAAAGCAAAAAACGAAGCTGTATTAGAGACATAATACCATTGGGTTCTTATGTTGGCTATCTTTTGCTGAGCATAGGACCTGCTTTTAAGTCTGGTTTATATTCACAGAGAGTAATCACTGAAGAAAACTAATCTTTTTTCTTTCCAAGCAGTTTCAGAAATAGCTTCTTGGTTTCCTATGGAAGCTCTTGTTTACTTCCCCAGTCAATACTGGGACTCCATGTGGCTAGGAGTTGTGCAGACTCTGTCCATGCTGCCGAAGCTTCTAGGAGTTCTTAAGTGCACCAGTTCTTTTAAAAGAAACATATGACTTTCTGTATTATTTACATAAGTTGCTACCACTCCAAATCTCCAAATATTCAGTTAGAGCTTATTATTTTTGGTTTTTCATAGGTATAGCGAAAAATCCTGTGTGGAATTTTTTCTAGAGTTCTCTTCAGTTCAGTGAAAGACACTGAATATACAATCCTCAGAAGAGTCAACAGAAAGGATCACAATAACCCAATTTCAGAGCAATGCCTGGGAATTCTTAAGATCTAAATTTACTTTGCTAAATTATCTTCATTATACAACTTTGAATATATTAGCAATTACGGAAAGCCATACAATTTACTTGTACCCCCAAAATAATTAATTTACTATTAGAAGAATTTAAATAATTCATTTTGACAGGATAATTAAGAGTAGCTTTTTTTGTTATCCAATATAATATATTCTTGTCATAATTTTCTAAGTTTATTTACTTTTTTAAAAACATATCTGTTTATTGATTATTTGGGAATTTTACATCATGTACCCCAATCCCACTCACCTCATAGTCTCTCCTTATCTACCCCTCATTTCTGCAGCATGCCCCCCAAAAAGAACCACCCTCAAAATTAACTTAAAAGAACAAATAATCACTTCACTCCTCCGTCTTTCCAACACCTCTTCATTCATCTAGTGACATTGGAAGCTGTTGTATAACATGTAGTATATACTTTTATCCTATCAGCCCATCCACGAAATGTTCATGGCAATGAGTCATTGGTCAGATTCAAGGCCTCTGGCATACCATCATCACTTCATCTTCACTGAAACTCCTTTTAAATATCCTGCTGTTGCCGTGAGTCATGGAGATTCTGTGCTTGGTTATTCTGCAGGATCGGTCCCTTCATGTACTCCAGAAGACCATAAATACGGAAGATGTTAGGGAGTTCATTTACTTTTGAGTCAAATCTATGATTGATTTTGTGCAATACTACAGCAAATATTTCAAAGATAATAATTTAGTATTGATAGGGAAGCTTTATTCTTTTTTTACTTACTTTCCTAATAATTTATAATGTACTTCCAGCCTAATATTTTTTGTATGTATTCTGTCCTAAACATAAATACTGTGAAACAACGAACACTAATTTCTCCTGAGCGCTTTTTTTCTTATTTTTGTTTTTCAACGGTTTCTCTGTATTATAATCCTCGATGTCAGGAAATCCTGGAACTCTCTTTGTAGACCAGGCTGGACTCAAACTCTCTGAAATCACCTGCCTCTGCCTCCCAAGTGCTGGGATTAATGACGTGCACCACCACTGCCCAGCTACTATGTGCTTATAAAGAGGCATGTTGTGATATTTTAAAATCAGAAGAAAAAGTTAAGAAGAAAAAGTTATGAATATTCTGTGTGTATTAATTCAATAGTCATAATTTAAAATGTTAATTCCAAATAATTTCACATCATCAAAGCAAGACTCATTTCAACAAAAATAGCTTCAGTTTTTTAAACTTTTTTTCTGGTAGAGTGGAGCGTTATATGGTATGCTCTTCTGTAATGGACCACTGCTGCCAGAAGCAGCTACATTTATCATGTAATCATTGTGGAAATATAATTGACACTTTAGACAGTCTGTAGGGATTTGAACAGAACAGAGACATAAAAGCACATTTGCAACTTATTTTCCATTAATATTTACAAAAACCTGCAACTGCCTAATACTGAGAGCTTGAGTTATGAAAGCACAAATACATATTCAGCAATTTTCCTGATGCACTTGCATCCCTTGTTTGTCTCAGACCAGGTCTCAGGCTGTCCAGGGTGCCTCAAATTATGGAACCAAGATGGCTTTGTCCTTCCTCTCCAGTGCTAGATATGCGTGCACATGGTAATCATGACATCCATACCTTAGAATATTTTGCTATGCTATTTCCAGTTACAGCGAGTTTAAGTGTAACACATTCAACAAACATAAATTGCTTCCTTGTGAAAATTAATTTAAAATTTAACCAAGTATTACAGTAGAGCAAATATTCAGTTTAAACACCATTGACTATCTCAAAATGTATCAGAAGGCAGTGATTATATGTTAAACCAGAAAGGATTTCCAAAAGTGCCTTGTGTAACTTCTATAAGTCTCAGTTTTATCTGCAATATTGTGATTGTATTATGAAAATTGATATAAGTAAAATAATATATTATTTCTTTATACTTTTGACCAGTCTCAAATTTTCTTTGAAAATTGAGATATATTCAAATAAAACAAAAAGATAAGGAAGTTAAAAAATTGTTACTAAAATTAAATAGGAACATCAATTTTTTTAACTTTTTAAAATGTTTAAGTACAAAACATAAGTTAGGGCTCAAAATATTTAACCTCAAAATATTTATTCCAATTTTTGTTTCAAAAATTTTCAAGTATTGAGTGTAAACTTATAAATCAATTGAAATTATGGCCTTCTAACACTTGTTTTTTTTTTACCTTGTTTTTGTGATTATTGATTTGATACATTTGTCTCAGTTAACTTCTGCTATTCTATACAATACTTGAAACTGGATGTTGTAACATTTTAATGATGTATTAATGAAATTGTATAAAAATTAGTATATATTTTATGAGATTTTCAACAATTTGTGTTTATTGATTAGGAAATATTCTAGTCTCTTTGCCCTGGGACCATTTTATAATATTTTCAATTTATTATATATTATCTTTCTTTTTTATGATATGCTCTTATTCATATAATTTATAGCCTTTCACGTACCAGGAAAGAACGTGGCTTTTGAGTATTATACTAGCTTCCCCGAAATACTTTCTAATAATAATCTGTTGCAATCACAACTCTTCTCAAAGCATAATTATTTTTTAATAACCTCCAGGTGTTGCTTCATATCTTTGCTGAAATTTGATCATTTTAATATTCCCTCCAATTACTTTCTATATCAGTCAGATGTGATATTTTATTAGTGTGATCTACAATTAGAGCTCTAATTATATTTTTAGTTTGAGTTGATTTTGCTAAACCTCATTAGATGGTTATAAAAATAAAGAATCTACAGTACAGTGCTAGAGATAGGACCCAAGGACTCAGCCATGCAAAGAATGCACTGCACAACTGGGTTACAGTCTCAGATCCCTAAACAAAATGGGATAAATGCTTAGATAACATCATAAATTATTCAAGATAATTTCAGTAGCTTAAAATATTTTAACAATCAAAATTAGGAATAAGGGAAGCCATTTCACAATTTCCACTAACAATTCTTCCTTTATCACTTAGTTTTTGCATCCTATGTGAGCAATTTGAGATGAAATATTAATTTCAGACTAAAGATGCACAGAAATATTATTCAATTACATGTATGATTCTCAGTTTTCTCATAGTGGAAAATATTTATTGGCATCTCAGTGTCTCCAATGGGTGCATGAACCATAGAACAATATTTTCATTTTCTTTTTTTATTAGTTCATTGAGAATTCCATACAGTGCATTTGATTATATCAACTCACATTTCCCAGATTCAGCAATCTTTCCTCATTCACATAGCGTTGTATGCTCTTTTTAAAAAAAATTTTATTTTAACCCACTGAGTCTAATTTGAGTTGTCCACATATTTTTAAGTGTGTGCCAATCCCCCTCCCATGACTTTCAATCCTTAAATAAAGCTGACTGTGCTCTCAGTGGTTAACTATTTTAGTAGTTAACCCCTTATCAGAGAAGGGTGGAATTTTGTGTATATCATTGCTCCATGCTCGGCTATCTATATATTGATCTTACACAGTTTTTGTGCATCCTGTATCACCGCTGTGAGTTCACATATTCCTATATTGTTTCCTATCTAGATAACACTGTTACTGTGAAGCTATACACCACTATTTTCCTATCCTCTTTTTGATAAACAACAAAACCCTTTCAGGAAGATTTTTAATCTCATTGAGAAGTCATGTACAGGACTGTCAGGAAGACAGAGGAACTGGACACTATTCAAGTATCATATTGCAAGAGAACCAGAAAATATCTAGAACCAGGAGAGATGTCTCCTTCTGAAATGTGTTTCAACAGCTCCATGGAGAAAAAAAAAATCACAAGGTGACAGTGTCCAAAGGAAAAGTTCTTTAAGGATTCAACTCCATGATAAAAATGAGGAACAACAACAACAACAACAACAAAAATGGCTGTGGAACTGAGTGTCATGGAATTATTGGTACAATAAAAACATCAAAACACACAGATTTATACATTAGTGGGGTTTATTGTTGGGAACTCAAAACAATATTCCAAAAATTCAGTATAGAGCCAGACACTATCCTGATGAAGGGACCGAACCTCAGGGGACTGCAATTAAATAATCTCCCAAGTTTTAGGATGAATTCATAACAGAGTAGTTTAAAACCAATAAAAAAGTTTTTTTCCAATATAATTCTCCTACTGCTATTGTGCACCGTGGTGATGTGTTTTGTCCCAATCGGATTCCTGTTATGTGGATGTACATACCACATATGCTTGCTTGCTTGCTGCTGGGAGGCCAGCCAGTCCAGTCTCCAACTATTTTTAATACCATTATTTTATAAAATCAGCTGCCTCTTTCTATGGTACTATCTCAGCTTCTTTTACAACGAAAACCACAAGTACTCAAGAAAAACCACTCTAGGTAATTCTTTTAATTTATTTTATATGTAGTTGGTTTTTCGAGACAAAGCTTTTCTGTAGCTTTGGAGCCTGTCTTGGAACTAGCACTTGTAGACCAGGCTGGCCTTAAACTCACAGAGATCCTCCTGCCTCTGCCTCCCAAGTGTTGGGATTAAAGGCATACACCACTGCTACCACCACCCAGGTCTTATTTATTTAGTATTGAAATGCCAGAGGAATAAACACAGAAGGAGTTCTGCAACCAGCTCACAGGTTCATCAAAAAGTCTCCTTATTTGACCATGGAATGTTCTCATCAGTTACTGAGAATATTAATATAAATGAAGACTATCACTGGCATCCGTTTTTCCTTAAACCTCATAAGGAAAAGTCTCCCAAAAGCCTTTTGCCACTTAAACTTTTCTGTGAGTATTTCCATTAGATATGGTGTGCAAATCATAATAGAGCATTTAGCTTTCCTGCATTATCTAATTTCATTTCATATATCTGTCACTGAATTTATTAATATATATGAACTAACCAGTCTCTGATCTGGGAAACTACCTTCACCACTACTTTCGAATGAGCTCGGTGAATTAACCAACTTAATTGTATTCCTACTTTGTTGTGATCTTCATACTTGATGTTTACAAGTTCTTAAAGAAGACTTGTTAAAACACATTTTCATTTGCTTTTAGATTTGGGTTGTTGTTTGAATGTTCTGTGAAAATTCTGAAAAAAATAATATTTTGGAGAACTGCAGTTTATGAGTTTTAACCAAGTATTAGTTTTGTATGATCTTATTATAGAAAAATTCTTCCTCTTCACAGAGTCCATGGGTCATGAATTCTCATGGTTTTCCATGCCACGGAATCACTGCCTGCCTTGTGCCACCTGCATCCAATCACAAGTGTCATATAAATGGAACTGTACAAAAGGTGTCTTTTGAAGACCTTTATTATTACAATTTCCTTGAGATTTGGCTCAGTTACTTTCTTATATACAATACTTAATGAAACAAGTTCCTGAAAAAAACAAACTATAAAACTTTTTAAAAGAAAAAAAAGCATACAATTACTTTAAAAGACCAGACAAAGAAACACCTTTAACTTGTATGTATGACCAAATTTTTTGGCCAAAATATTAGCTAGTTGTTTTGTTGAGAGTACCATAAGCTGTCCTTAAACTCAGAGTTATCATATTTCACCCTCTGAGTACTGGAATTAAGGATGTGAATGTCCATATCCAGCTCAAAAAGATCTTAAACACAAAATTCATAGCAAGAAATATGGAACACTAAAAAAGGACAGAATTCACTGAGGATGTACTTATCATCTTTAATGTTTCATCATCCAATATTAGACAACAGAATGAGAACAGTATGTTATGCTAAAATAATTGGTTTCTCAAACAGCAGCATTGTTAGCTTTATAAACAGATATCAATCTGAGCTTTTGAGAAACAATTTTAATTTTGAGGACTTCATACATGAGCATTGCAGCTGCTGATTTTTATTGATCCATCAAAGAGGCCTCTTTATTGCTTTTGATAAACCAGATTAGAAATAACTGTTTTGAAATCATCTGAATTTTAAGTGACAAATTAAATGATGAAATCTAGAGACGAAACACAGATGATATGTATCTCATGTATAAGGTTGTCTTGAGGGCCTGAGGATATTAGCTCAGAGAGTAAGAAAATGGCTGTGAAAATAAGAAGACCTGAGTTCACAGTGAGGTGAAAATTAGGCATGTAGCAAATGATGTTGGGACAGGCAAATGACAGGAACTCACTGGCCAGGCTGCCTAACCAAAGTGGTGAGCTTCTGGTAGAGGAAGAGAGTCTGTCTGAAAATGTAAGGTCAGGACTTATAGCAAAGAACCCTCTGTACTCCTCTGCCCTCAGTGTGCACATGCATAGGGTTACAAGGCACTCAGACACAGGGTAAGCATTTAACACACACACACACACAC
>NC_022009.1:116317288-116321234 GCF_000317375.1 Microtus ochrogaster
AGAGAGAGAGAGAGAGAGAGAGAGAGAGAGAGAGAAACACAACATCATATTTTAAGAGACCATATTGAAATGTTCAGTGGTAAACATGAGTGCATTATTCTCTATTTCCAGCTGACCTTGACTACTTGACTATTTGGACTAATTTCTCTTCCAGTGGATCTGTGTTTACCAGCCCCTACATCAGGAGACTCATATTGTCTAAGACTCTAGCTCTATGATATCAATTTCCCCTAGCCTCTAAGAGCACACGTATGCATATAGCATACAACCAATAGGCATATACATGATTAAACATAATAATGGCAAACTAAAATATGAATTTTATCAAAATTTATCTCAGAGTCTGAGAAGTTAGTAATCTTTAGTTTACTTTCCTTCAAATATTAATTTTCATGTCATTACTCATAGCACTCAATCATATAAAATGATGGATTATCTTAATGTTGGCTTTAATTACAACATTGTTCAGTGATAACTGCAATTCAACATTAAATGTAACTGGTGATGTGGATGAATGACATTATTATTAAAAAAAATTTCCATTGGCCGAAAGCAGCTTCTTTATTAAATAATGGCAATAAAACATATTCACAGCATACAGAGGGGAATCCCACATCACAGGACCACTCTGCCTGAAGGAAAAAGGTTAAGTAAGAGCAAGATCTTGTATGGGGCACCCAGGGATGTTCTTCTCATTTTGCTATCTTTCAGTTGGCTTGAAGCAATGCACAAAGCAGCTCATCCCCTAACAGGTAAGCCTTCCTCCTTGGTCCTGGTCTCTGCTTCCAGTTTGTGTTTTGCTGCACACAGCGCCCCCCGTCTGCCATCTATGCGCTATGATACTTTTTGCTTCGGGCAAAGGGCTGGAGGTTGAAATACACACACACACACACACACACACACACACACAGCCACTAATCACTGGTAAGAAGTTCTCTTTTCAATAGCACCATGGAGGCTTATATACCCAATAATCAAGTGGGCCAACAGGTAAAAACCTTATCCTCTGATCCTCAAAGCAAGCAACAGCTTTTAGTAACTCTAATCAGAAGGCTCTAGCAGGGAAGAGCAGCTGAAGGCAAGGACTCCAAATGGTCCCAACAGCGTTTTTTTATTTTTATTTTATTGATATTTATTGAGCTCTACATTTTTCATTGCTCCCCTCCTTGCCTTTCCCTCCTTCCTACAACCCTCCCCCAAGGCCCCCATGCTCCCAATTTACTCAGGATATCTTGTCTTTTTCTGCTTTCTACTTCCTATGTAGATTATATCTATGTAAGTCTCTCTTAGTGTCCGCATTTCTGTCTAAGTTCTCTAGAATTGTGGTTCGTATGCTGGCTTTCTTTGCTTTATATTTAAAAACTACCTATGAGTGAGCACATGTGATAATTGTCTTTCTGTGTCTGGGTTACCTCACTCAAAATAATATTTTCTTTTTCTAGTTCCAACCATTTTCCTGAAAAATTCAAGCTGTCATTATTTTTTCTGCTGTGTAGTACTCTATTGTGTAAATGTACCACATTTTTCTTATCCATTCTTTGATAGAGGGGCATTTAGGCTGTTTCCAGATTCTGGCTATGACAAATTTGCTAGTAACAAAGTTGAACACATGTTCTTGTGGCACGAGACCCAAAATACCCAAAAGTGGTATTACTGGGTCTTGAGGAAGGTTGTTTCCTAATTTTCTGAGAAATCACCACACTGATATCCAAAGGGGTTGTACCAGTTTGCATTCCCACCAGCAAAGCAGGAGTGTTCCTTTTATCCCACAATTTCTCCAGCATAAATTTTTATCAGTGTTTTTGATTTTTGCCATTCTTACAGATGTAAGATGGAAATTTCAGAGTTGTTTTGACTTGCATTTCTCTGATGACTAAGGATGTTGAACATTTCCATAAGTGTCTGGAGGCATCACAATCCCTGACTTCAAACTTTACTACAGAGCTACAGTACTGAAAACAGCCTGGTATTGGCATAAGAACAGACAGGAGGACAGATGACCCAGATATTAATCCACACCCCTTCAAACACCTGATTTTTGATAAAAAGCAAAAAATATCAAATGTAAAAAAGAAAGCATATTTAACAAGTGGTGCTGGCATAACTGGACATCAATAGTAGAAAAATGAAAATAAACCCATATCTGCCACCATGCACAAAACTCAGATCCAAAGGGACCTCAACATAAAGCCAGCCACATTGAACCTTATAGAAGAGAAAGTGGGAAGTACACTTGAATGCATTGTCACAGGGAACCACTTCCTAAATATAACCCCAGCAACACAGACACTGAAAGAAACAATAAATGAAACTGAAAATCTTCTGTAAAGCAAAGGACACTATCAACAAGACAAAACAACAGCCTACAGAATGGGAAAAGATCTTCACTAACCCCACATCAGACAGAAGTCTCATCTCCAAAATATACAAAGAACTCAAGAAATTGGACACCAAAAGATCACATAACCCAATAAAAATGGAGTACAGACCTAAAAAGAGAGCTCTCTACAGAGGAATCTAAAATGGCTGAAAGACACTTATGAAACAAATTTAAACTAAGCATTCTATTTACAAATGAAAACTCCATGGCTATATTGGTGTATACTGTGTATTTCTTCAGAGATTTACAAGCCTTGACCCAATTCAGAAAGTAAAATGTTTGGAAAGCTTCTAGAATTAGGGAAACAGACATAGAATTAGGGAAATAGCATTATGCTCAATGCTCATTAAAACCTGCAGGATCCTTTGCTGGATATTCCATGTTGTCTCAAAAAAAAAAAAAAAAAAAGAATGTTACAAAGAGTTCAAACAAAAATTTTTAGCCAGGATCAGTCTTTGGTTTCTCAGAAAGAATTGTTCCATTTGTTTTCTCTTGAGAGGAGTGAGCACAGAGAAGGACCTAGAAGGCCAATACAGGAACATTTAACAGAGAAATGGCCTAGAAGACTTCTTTTGGATGCTTACCATGAGTAATATTGAACTTGAAACATTCAAGAATAGATTAGATGATGATCAAAGATACAGAGCAAAACACCACGTAAATCAGTTGCCAGAGACTACACAGCGCTTAAAAGACAGTGGTATACTAACCTTTTCATTGTTTATTTTTTCTAAAAAACATCATTTCAAATACTGTCTCATGATTAATTTATTATAGATCTCAACAATAAAATCCAAAGTTTACAAGGTTAGCAAATTAATATTTTACATCATTAAATATTATTTTAATGCTACATAAAGAGACAACAATACTTTCCAAATGAGCTGCTTCTTTTATATTTTGTAGCATTCACATGCAAATTGCCCAAATGAGATAGTTTGTTGAAGGCTTTATGGGAAATACCACATTATCTTTCAAAAATTGTGGAAGTGTGTTAGGAGTGGGGAATTGTCTGCTGCTCTTGACATCTCACTTATCTGCCTGATGGCGATGGGAGAGAAATATTCTTTTTTTTTATGAGCTGTTGATCCTAGAGAAATGAGCTGTCAATGGCAGAGAAATCTGTCAGCCAAACGGAAACTACAAAATAAAGTGTCTCAAGAAGTTATTTATTATAATGGAGGCTGCTTTCTAAAAATTAAAATCACACTATTTGGTAAAATGAATCATAGCTGACCTAACTAAAATAATTCTGCAGTTAAAGCAAATATTACTAGCAGTTGATTATTATTAATCATAAAAGCCTTCAAATATCTTTCTTGTCCTACTTTACACAAGTTCACCCTTACAGAGGAATAATTCCCTGATGGTAATGTGTGTGCCTGTTACATCTTCACCTGTGCTTCAAGAAGGCAGGTCAATGTGCAAAACTAATCACTGCCTCACAGAAGATAGGTGATAACAAGCAACCACATTTGAAAACAAATACATGAGGAAGAGTTGTTTTGGTGATGAAAATATAACTTGTTTTGAAGCATATTATTCAGCCTCTCCTCTCCTCCCCTC
>NC_022009.1:116321774-116322492 GCF_000317375.1 Microtus ochrogaster
ACACACACACACACACTGTATTTACATTATTCCTATCTTATTCTTTCAAAGTTTCCCTTATCTACCCTCCTCAAATTCATGGCCTCTCATCTTTATTATTGTTACACGTAAATATGTAAATATATGCATATCCATATACGTACATTATATATGTTCATATGTGTATACACATTCACACACAACCTCTTCAGTCACTTTAGTTTTATTGCATTTATATGTTCTTAGGGCCAACCACTTTATATTAGGCATCTAAGAAGGCATTCCACTTCTGGGGAAGACAATTCTCCCACTTTTATCAATAATTAATAAACTAATATTCTATTTTATTCCATTAATATTTATTTCTTTGTTTGGGGTGCAGCCCTGTGTTTATTCCTGTTTACTTTGACATTTCAGTTCTTTTTTTTTTTTTTTTTTTTTTTTTTTTTTTTTGGTTCATGAAAGCTTTCATCTCCTTATTTCACAATGCACCCAGAATTTTAGTTATAGGGTTGTGTTGTAGTTTTATCATTCGGTACTTGATTTTCCAATCTCAGCTGTTCTCTGCATGTTGACCAGTTGTCTTTCTGTCATGTTCTTTTTCTGCTTTGGAGATAGCTTTTTTTTGGTGTGTACTAAAGATGTACCTACATGTAGATACAGAGATAAGTATTTTTTTTTTTTTGAGGTTGGATATTTATTCAAGTTATTCAAGGGGGTTCTGGAAGGGGAAGGGAGA
>NC_022009.1:116322779-116347292 GCF_000317375.1 Microtus ochrogaster
GGGAAGGGGAGAAGAGGGCAGAGAGGCAAAAGAGAAGCTGCCTCTCCGAGAGGACGATGGAAAAGAGCAAAGAGCGAGATAAGTATTCAAAATGTAGTTGGGAATTATGCAGGTTTGGGAAAGTGTCAGTAGTTCTTTTTCCTCTTTCCACAAGTAGTGACTTTGTTCCCCTTAATCGATTGACCTTAAATCTAACAACTGTCTTTTTTTTTTTTGAGACAGGATTTTCTGTGTAGCCCTGCCCAGCCTGGAACTAGCTCTGCAGACCAGATTGGACTTGAATTCAGTAATTCACTTGCTTCTGCCTCCTGAGTGCTGGGAATAAAGGCACGTGCCACTACTGCCCTGAATCAACAAGGCAGTCTATGGGCCCCCAAAAATAAAAGTCCTTTGCCTATTGTGGATAATAATCCCTCCTCTACCAGAGTTATATCTGATAATGATTGTCTGGCAGCCTGGGGGCTTCATCTCATCTAATTGCTTCCTTTGTTTTACTGCAACTTTTCAGTTTTATATGGGTACATTTCTCAATTTCTCAATTGTTGACCTAAATCCCTGAGCAAATCCAATCCTCCTCAGAAAGTCCTTTTTCACACCTGTTTCTTATAGGATATTGTCTTTTTCTTCTCTTTGTTTAACATTTTACATTGAAGTCTTTAATTTACTTGGAGATTTTTTTTTTCTGTATGGATAGATACACGCTTACTGTCATTCTTTTGTCAATGGATATTCAGTTTTCCTGTCTAGCAATTACTGAATATGCTCTCTTTCTTCTAGTGTGTATTTTGGGTGTTTATGTGATTTCCATTTATTGAGTTTTACCTTGTTTAGAATACTATCTCCTACCCATGCCATTTTTATTAATTTCTGAATAAACATTAATTCATCTCAGTGTTTTAAGCATGTTTTCCCCAAACCATAGATTCTCCATGTAATAATTATAAATCAATGATTCATTTATAAGTGACCCTGGATTCAACCTCTAATACCAAAGAAAATGAAATTGAGTATAGATGAACAATTTTTGATGTCACTTTCAAATAATTGAAACTATCAATGATAAATGCACTTTTGTTCAGTTTCTCTGGTTTGTTGTGTATTTGACACTGCACAAAATTATTATCGGCATAATATTTTCTTTTTTGTTTTATGCTGTCATTATTATGACAAATGATCCTGTTAGTAGATCTTTTGCTAAGATTCAGAAAAGAAATCACATACTGCCAAGCGCTTGCAGGATGAGGAAAAATAATGCGCACTTCAAGACTTTTACATAATTAGAATAAAATACACCCTACAAGTAATGATTGCATTAAACAGAATTTTGTAGAGAAATTCCCCTTTCAGGGTGCTTCAATATTTCAGGAGCCACTCTTTTCTTGAACTGTGATTCTCATACTTCTTGTTGACTGATAGAGAGAACACATGCCATATTTATTTTTCTGAGGCAGCAATAACTGTCTGTTACATATAATCTTCTATCTTCACACTATTAAATAAGTTCTAACTTTAGCTTGGCTTTATATAAGCAGTATACTCAACAATGTTTCAATAGATAATTTTTTTTTCTGATGTGGAAAGTAATATTACGTTGAAGAAAGTTTAGTTTCAACATAATACAAGTAATGTAGTAACAACACATATGCAATAGCAAATGTTTTCTTGTTATTTTTCCATACAAGTTGCTTCATGAAAGAATGAGCACTTTTGATTTGAGATAACACAGAGGTTGCTCATTTGAAATATCAGCATTCAGGATTTTTTTTTATATTTTCTACTTTATTCATGGATTGTCTTGTTCCTCTCTGCTTATCAGAATAAAGAACAAAAAAATTCATAGGTATATAACATATATGAATAATAGCCTGTGTTTCCTGTAAGGACACCAACATGGTCCAGCTACTCATAAAAGAACCACATTCAAAACAAGCAAACACTTCTGCACACAGCCACATGCATACCCATAAATAAGCACAAATTTCTTTATGAGCATTATAAGGAAGGATTCCATCAATTTTGTACCATATTTTTATTATATCGGTGATATTTCTTATTTTATTTTTGTTGACATTTGTTTGTTTTCTTTCCTATATAATAAGAGAGAAAAACTTTGCTTCAAGTTTGGACAAGCAACAATAATGACAATATAAATAAAAGTTCAATTAATAGTTATTAGTGGCTATTCATAGGTATAACATTTTGGTGGTCTCTGATCAACCATGTCAGTTTCCTTAACACATGTTACTGATAATAAGATGAAAGCTCTCAAGCCAGGCGGTGGTGGCGCACACCTTTAATCCCAGCACTCGGGAGGCAGAGGCAGGCAGATCTCTGTGAGTTCGAGGCCAGCCTTGTCTAGAAGAGCTAGTTCCAGGACAGGAACTAAAAAGCTATGGAGAAATTCTGTTTCAAAAAATAAAAATAAAAATAAAAAAAAAAACATGAAAGCTCTCATGAAGTCACTGCAAAAGACATGCAACCCAACAAAAAAATGTAAATGGCACTTTTAGCAGCACATTTTGACCAATGTTATTCCAAGTTCCATGACAAGGTTGTGGTGTCTGAGCCTGGCAATGACATTCCCAGTGGTGCTACTGCAAGATCTTAGCAAAATATTCTTGTTATCAAGGAGTTATGGGAGTGTTTAAAATCAGACATTAGCAAACATAATGACTTCTCACACATTTTCAGTAAGTGATAATAGTGATATGAAAATAATTGAAAGGATATGTCAGTGTTAATACTTCAAATAAAATTTTGATATTTTCCAAGGTTAAGAACTTTATTTAAAGGTGTGAATCAATGCTTTGTCCAAGCAAAATGCATTTAGAACAGAGAAAAATATTATCTTTAAAAGGGGCCCTTGAAAATGTGACAATACACACAAGTGCAAATTGGCTGATTTCCTTGGGTTAAATTGAAGTTTTATCAGCCAAATAAAGGTTCAGAATGTGGTTTGGAAGGCCAGAGAGAAGGCAACAAGCATCAATATGTCAGCTGATGAATGCAAATAACTTACCAAGGAACAAGTGTTCAGAAATTAGAACAAATTCAGGACTCTGCATTGCTTTTTCTTGATAATTGAATCAAAATACATCTCAAGAAACTTTAGGATTTTAATATCACACAACAACAACAACAACAAAAATTCCAGAAGACTGGGAGAAAGAAAAACCAAAATATTTGACATGTGGCCAATTCTCAATGACCTTAAAGTAGTCTGAGGATGTGGTGTATGCGGCTTAGAAAAGTAAAATAACATCACACAGGTCTGTCATAGAGAAACTAGCAAGGATAGGTTGCAGAAACAGAGCATGAACTCATGTGACCAGAGGACACAGAGGACACTTGCAAATCAACAGTATTATTATTTTTTTGTATGTGAATAAAATAGCAGAGAATAAACAATGGATCCCTTCTAAAACTTTGTTCACAATGTGCTTAATGCTGCTATATTTCTTTATCATTTGTCCCCCCCACCCCCACCCCTTTTTTGGAGGCAAGATTTCAGTTTGTGGCTGGCTGCAAATTTAAGGCAATCGTGTTACAGATCCAAGAACAACGCTGATATTGTCTTACCTGTCCCATCTAGTCCGCAGTTCTGAATTACCCAGTAGCTATGAACTCAACCATGGCTTCATCAACAAATGTGGTCAGTGCCTTCATGATCCAGTTGTCTCTCTAAATCTGATCTTTGAACATATCTTCACGGAGCACCGCGACTTCAATGTATGACATTGGATACCGGATTCATATTTAAATCACAACAGTGATTGAAATTCTGCATTTCGTTCACTCTGTCACTGTTCTAGTTAACATGTAAGACCCTGAGACAAGAAACGAGAAGGAATTGCTTTCAAAGGATAAAATTCTCAACATTTCAAAGTAGCGATTACAAACTGGGATAAGTAACTTTCGTTCCAAGGCTTTCATTTTTGTTTTAATGTTGTTTTTCTTTTTTTTAAAGTAGCAAATAAAGCAGGGATAAAATGTCTCTCCCAAGATCTTACTGTGAATTAAGCTGGAAAATGAATGAGGTAATCAAACTATTTAACTAAAAAACACGGAGAGCACCCTGAATGTAAATGGTCAATTGCTTTTAACTCAACAGCTCTAGGTAACATTTTTATGGGTTCAAGTCATAGCTTTCCAGCTTATTCTCCTCATTTTGTTTCATAAAGCAAATCTCTCTGAGTGTTTGAAATGGTCTCCTTGCTAAATTACAGGCTTCATCTAGCACTCTTTTAGCAACAACAAAAAGATCTTTGCTGCCTCGTGACCTTCTGTACCTTACCCAGAGAGCATTAGCGGTCTCACACCACAAGCACCATGATCCTGTGGCTTTTTGTCTGAACAAATGGGAAGCCACAGGAGCACACACAGTTCTTTCCACAGCATTCCCTTCAAGCCATTGTGAACACTTTTATATAATGTATTGATTGGTCAAACAAGTGAAGCAAGAAAGAGGAAATAAAACTTTTGATACTGTATAAAAGCAAGTTAAACTTAAATTACATCTACACATCGAAGAGTAAACGTGGATAAATACCCATGCATATAAAGTATTTTTTTTACCAAAAAAAGTTGCTTAAATTTCTGACGTTGAAGATAGATACACTGATAGAATGTTTTGAAATGTTAATATACCTAAAAATTCAAATAAAAATGTTAATATCAGATGAAATAGTGAGAGATGAAATGAAAAATGAAATGGAAGAGCACTGTACTTTTAGAGCTGTGACGTAAAAGATCACAGCTGTACTACAATCTCCGTACTTTAGTTGATATAGTCATGAACATGCTAAAACTGTACAAATAATTGAGAACTAAGTCACTTTTGAAGTTATTTACATTTGGGACCGTATAGATTGTTCAGAGAGTTTAAGGGTTGTTACTGCTCGTCCAGGGAAAATTGGAGTCCAGTTCACATCTCCCCACATTGTGGCTCACAGCAGCCTGTGAGTTTAGGGACAGGATTGCTGAATCCCCCTTCTAAAATATATTGGAAGTTAGTGCCTAAAGATCAATATGTACTAAGTTTTACGTGTTTAGTATTGGTTTTTGTTTTGTGTTGTTGATTTTTTTTGTTTGTTTGTTTTGTCTGGAAGGCCACAAGATAATTTCGGTTCTCCTAGGTGGATCTGGAATTAAAGGTTGTGAACTACGTTAGGGCATCTTTGAATAGAAGAATGGGTCTTCTGGACCAGCAGCCAGTATGTGTAATCACTGAATAAACTCTCAAGTCCCACAAAATAAATACTTTAACTGTACTTCCTATGAATATCAAAAGCTGAACCCATAAAGTTTCATCATTAATGACTGCTTCAACATAGGACTATAATAGACATGCTCTTATATGGTCAATGGAAGCCCATGAGGGCTCAAAGACTACAGTCAACTAAGGGGCTGTTGTCCCACGTGGGAGAAACAGTTTTCCTTAGAGAAGATCACACACATTTGTCATCCAATATCAATTGATCAGCCCTGCACACATACACACACACACACACATGCAGAGAGAGACAGAGAGAGAGACAGAGACAGAGAGAGACAGAGAGAGACAGAGAGACAGAGACAGAGACAAAGACAGAGAGAGAAAGAAAGAGAGAGAGAGAGAGAGTCAGGGGTACCGTTATACAGACCGATTAGGTTAAATTTCATGTGTGTGTGTCCATGAATATAATAACAACTAATGGGATAAGGACCACAGGTTTGAAAGAGAACAAAGGGGTTTATATGGAAATATGTGGAAGGAGGAAAGGGAAGGGAGACATAATGAAATTGTAATCTCAAAACTAAGAAAAAGAATTAAAAGATATTATCAAAACATCAACTAAAAACTTACCTAAAGTACTCAAAGCAGTATATATATATATATGCCAGTGAAGTTCATTTTATTAGATTTATATCCCTTTCATACACGTTAATAAGAACACATTAACAGAGGATGGAGTTATCATAACCATGAAAAAAAGGAAACAAAACCAAATAGCTGATGATTGCTAAATTGTGGCAATTTATCATAAAAAATAAGCAGTTCCCCCTTCCCTGCCTCACTCCACTCTCTATATGCATGTCCTACTTCCTTGTGTTCTCTCTTATTCTCTTACTCTCTCGTGTGGTATGATCTATTATCTGTCTCTTGCTATCCCACTATCTACTATTCTCTTCCTCCCCACTGCTTCTCTAGCCCTGCTGATGTCGATTCTGCTGGCTATGTTCAGTTTTCTTCCTTTGCTTTCTCTTCTGAACTCTTGCAGATGATGCTGCATATTTTCACTCTCTCTCCAACAACAAAAACTTTGATTTAATAGAGCAGTGATGTCAACCGTTCTTTACTGTGCCCCCTTGCATACCCTTATGATTGTAATTTTATTTCTGTTTTGAAAAGAAGCCTTAAAATATCGAGGCACTCAGGAGAGAGTGAGTACATTGTTTTCAGTCAATAAAAATATATTCAGCAACTTTGTAATTACATTTCAAACGAGCTGTTTATTTTCCTGCTCTTTAGAAGAGCTAATTTTGTTGATACTTCCAGCATATAATTTATAATTGCAGTGAATTCACTGTGAGTGGAATTTGAGTGAACTGGTCACATTGCATCTAAAGTCTGGGAACAGATACCGAAGAATGTTTATCTTCTCCTCACTTTCTCCTCCTGACATGATCAGTGTTCTTAGCACCAGTAATGGTACAGCCTACAAACACCAGTTTTCTAACTTCAATCAGTGTAACAGACATAATCTTTCACAGACATTTTTGGAGACATTCATTTCCAAGTTATTCTAGATCTCTCTCATTAAGTTGAAAATTGTTCTTAACCACCCCCTAAATGTTTGGTAGTCAAATTGTTTACTTTTTTGATTCATGTGCATATTAATAATGTTCTTCAAATATGCTTTCCTTTTCCTTGTTTAAAAACCAATGAAGTGCACATAATATTGGAGATTATGGTATGTTTTAGCTTCCCTGCCTTTCTAATGAAATAACGTTGACACCATAATCTCTCTTACTTATATACAAAAGATGTAAAAAAAGGAACAGAAATGTAGAAACCATTATAAATGTCTAAAATATTATTTAGAGTCTCAAAAACAGAAATGAACAGGAATTCCATCACAAAATCTGAGACGAGTTTTTCAAAGACGAGATAAAAAGTGAGGTAGCCTTTGTTTGTCAATGTGATCTGTAGGTTAGGAAGGGCGGTTGATCAATAAAAATTTTACAAACACCCGAAATTATCAACAAGAGAACTGCCTGCATCACATCAATATACTTCTCTGATATAGTTACCTGGAGACAGAATTTTCCACAAGGTTAGGTTTTCATTACAACGTTGACATTTAATCAAATCATGTAGGAGTTCTAAATGACAAGTAATGACTAGCATCTAAGTATGTTTTCTTAAAATTGTTTCCTTGTTAACATAAATAAATAAATGTATAAATACACATATAAAAAAGTAACAATAATAAAAAACTACCCAATTTTCAAAGTAGTAAGCAATTCTTATGAAAGACGATTTTCTAACAGATGTTGAAAGTGTTTCTGTCCTTCAGTGTGTGGTTAAATGCCAGCTAATATTTCCAATTTATAGGCAACACATTTGTGACTTGTTCAAATATTTGTTTATATAGCTTCAGTTTGTAAGAAAAGGGAGGGCCTTCTCTTTCCTAAGCAGAGAGAATCTGTTGTGACATTTGACAGAGCACCCAGAAGCCGCTGACATAATCAACAGAATTCAATGATGAGTACATCTGAGTAGAAAACCCCACTAAATGTAAAGAGTGATTCCTTGGTTCATAATCCTTTACAAAACACACTCATGCTTCTATTTGGTATAAAATACATGATTTAAAAATTGTTGCGGGGTGAAGAATTTATCCTGGAACTTTCTTGAGGAGAAGCACTGTGAGAGGTGAAAACATGAGTGTAATAAAAACCAAAACCAAGGATTTGAATACACAGCAAATCTATAGATAAAATATATTCTCTTGGAATAAATCATAGACAATTTCAAAATCACAAATTCTCTTTAAAATTTTAGTTTGTTGTTTGACTTCATTACCTAAAACTTTTATTTTTTCCATGTATTCAGGAACATCCCTTTAACCCCTTAACACTGGAGTCCAAGAGAATGTATCTTTGTGAGTTCCAGGGACACCTAGTCTACAGATCTACAGAGAGATTTCCAGCACACCCAGAGCTACACAGTATGAGTCTACCTTGATACAAATAAACAGACAAGATTATATATACATATAATATATATACATATACAGAATTACATTGTATTGTAAAGTCATAGAAAACTCTTTTCTTTCTGATTTTTTAAAAAGTTTTTCTTCTATATATAACTCAATTCTAACTTATCAAAATTGGTTACCCCAAATAAATAAGGCTTATATTTTACTATGTACATTAAAATTATTCCTAATAATTATAAGTGTGGAAAACTCATACATTGTTTCCAGCTTTCAGAAATAACTATAATCCCTTTATTTTACCAACATTTCACCATCAAATATGTTACATATACATTTTCTTTAAAACTTGTTTTAATGATAAGGCTTTTGATTTAAGATACATCTACTTCATTGACTTGGTTTACAAAGAAATTTATTATTTAGTTGCTTTTAATGACTACTTTTTTCTTGACTCTATACCTTAAATTTACTTTGTAGACATCAAGAAACAAAATGTTTATCAACTATTAACAATACTGACAATCACCCAATATTTAAGAATTATGAACTTAATGGAAATTTTCCATGTAAATTTTATCTTTGCCATCATCTCAATATTTCCCTACCTAATTTTATGCCGTTAAAATTCAATGGATTAAAATACAGTTGTTGTAATTGGTAAGACCTACCACTAATGTTATTACAAGATAAAAGAGTCAATGCTTGGGACAATTATTGCATAAAATACTGCATAAAAATATTTAATTATTTTTGCTTCATTTATTTAAAAATTATAAGTTGTGATCATACCCTTTTTAACATTGATAATCTTTCTTTCTCTTTGTTTATTACCACAGACTTTAGCTATTATATCAGGTTCTTGTGCCCTTAGCTATTCAAATAGAATATTTTAGATCTTGGGAATACAGTACAAAGGGTAAACTACCTGTCTGTTCTCCCTTACATCTTGCTGTATGCGATGCATTTGGCATTCCAGATGGATATACAACATCTATTATCCTCTCAGCTGCTGAGGATTTTGCCATGTATTATATCCCACAGGGAAAAATTGCAATTTCTCAACCTTACTTTATTCTGAATCGTTTATTCCCCCTTTATTTTAACCCTTTTTGTCAAATGTCACTCTGTACTCTGTATTGTATGAAGATTCACACAAGCATTGTGTAGCTTTTTTTCCACTCTATATGCAGTTTTTAATCCAAGGGAGAATATTCTATTCCTGAGTTTATAATCCAATTTCACTTTTAAACTTATTAAAATTATTTGTTAAATTATGGAATCCAGTGGCCTGGAAATCAATGAAGGTGCAAACAAGTTAGAATATTAAAATATCTACTGGGGCTTGTTTTGTAATACTTACAAAATCATTAATTTATATAAATCTCTAATAATGCATCATTCATAAAATTCAGTGCCTGATGATTGATGTTTCAGAGAAATGTGTGTGTGTGTGTGTGTGTGTGTGTGTGTGCGTGTGAAAGAGAGAGAAAGACTGAGTGAGTGAGATAGAGAGAACATGTCAGACAATCCTTTCAGTGAAGAAAATGTATATATTGTAAATTTTATATAATTACTTAAATACAACACTCATTTCATCAAAATTATACTTAATCAAGTATTTTTGTGTCTTATATAATTAATAAAGCAATATTATCACCATAAAACCTACTTTGAAGGTCACAATAAGTCCGGTCAAAATTAATCCATATCATTAAACTACAGAAAACAGGTCATAGTATAATTAAAAACTACTCTGTTTTAAAAGCAAAGAATGACTATTGTGTGCTGGACTACTGTTGTAAGTAACAATGAAAATTAATATGAAGCAGCTTAACATGAGCACATATGTTACAGTTCACATCTAGGGCGAGGTTGGTATGTTGATATTGGAAATTCCTGTTCTTAGAAAAACAACTATTTACCTCTTTCCAGTGGTATTTTTTATCATAAAGTTTAATGTAAAATATATCATTTATGTGTGCCTTATTAGTAATATTAATTAGGATTAGGCAATTACAGTTATAGAGATGCTTTATTGTGAACCAACCAGACCAATGATTCTTCACAATGAATGCCTGCCTATAAATGTGTATAGATAAAGGGGTGCATTGTTTAATTCACAGTATTCCATTGCAGCTGTCAGGAAGTGATTTGTTCTTTTTCCCCTTTCCCCCAATTTTTTCTCTTAAATTTTATTTTGTTTTATTCTGGCAGTGTGAGGTGTGGGGTGGATTCCGGACGCATAATGTGAAAGACACAAAGACTAAATAAAAAGAAAGTTAAAAAAAAAAGAAGTCAGGAACTTTATCCCTAACATGATTTGCATATATCTAAACACGGATAAAAGAGTAGATAATGAATGCTTACTTCTAACATGCTTTTCTTCACTAAAGTGTCACGTGGGAAAAAAGGATATTGGCAATTCACAATAATACCGATTTTTTATCTGTCTACTTCAGGATATCAGATGCTGTATAGAATTAAATTTAAATTGATGTCATTCAAAATGTGATTTCTTTGTTCTGTCAGTACCACCACACACTACTATAATTACAAACCTACAGAAAAAGAAGCAATGTGGAAGAAACCATCTTTATTTTTAAATGTCGAGTTGTAGTAAGATCATCTCTCATTGTACATAATTTGTATAATGCAGTTTTCCACGATGTAATACATTACCGAGAAAGGAATACACTTATTTGAAGTTTGCTTTAAGTCAAGCACAAGTGTGAAATTTATAAGGCACATAAGAACAGCTGTAAAACTTTTGGGATTTCATTCTATTTCCACTTCTAGAGAACACACATCAAATTTGGCACCTTTCTTAGTGATGGAATAAATCACAAAATAGTAGGTGTTTTCTGGCTACTCATAAATCCTTAGATACCATATTAAGCATACAGTAGTTTGCCATGGAACTCAGCAAGGAAATTAGTTTCAAGTCTTTTCTGTATTGCAAATGACAATCTCTTCACTATGTAACAAAAAAAAAATGCAAAGATAATGTCCAGTAAATAAAAGACAGGACCCATAAACACTTCAAGTCTACTCCTGTGAAAGCAAGTGCTGGGAACGAAGATGCAGAGCATGTGATGAGACAGAAAGCATCAAATTACCTGGATTACTATAAAAGATGATGTAGATTTGAATAAAGATGCAAAAATTTTATTTTAAAAAATGAATATTTTATAATGATAGGTCATAAAATGAAACTACAATAGTGATCCAGAACATATCTCCTTGCATATATTCATATAATGAATATTTAAAAATAGTAATAAAAAGAAAATTCTAATTAAATAATGCTGAAGAAACTACCTCATCAATGGTGTCAATTGGACAATTTATGATTATTACATATCTGTAGGATAGATTCTCATAAAAGTTTGTACCTTCATACAGTCTAAAGGCAGTTATATAATATATAAATGCATGTAAACCATTAAGGGGCACAGTGATGGCCAAAGTAATTACTCATCAAATTGTTTCCCATTTGAAAATGAACTTGTTCTCATAATGAGATTCTAAGTGCAAATGTCACAATCTGAGTCAGAGCTGTGTGTCTAGGGCTCACTGGTGCATGAACAACCACAAACGTGTTTCTATTAAATAGTTCAGTGATGATGACAATCTTTCTGCTACCTGTATTATTTTTAACAGCCATCTTGTTTTCAAATTTCGCCCTTAGTAAAACAAATAATACACAAATAATATATATATACTTGTGTTTCTCCTTTAATTCTGGACTATAAAATATATACACATAGATGTATATATTATATGTCTATATATACAATATTCAAATGCTGGAAGCTTCTATCGCTGCTGTACAGATTTTATTAGGGTACAAAGTTCTATTTGTTCTGATGAACCTTTTTCTACTGAAATCTTCCAAAATTATCTGAGAGTCAGAGTTACAGAATATGACTAACACAATACATTTTAGACAACCTTATGTAATAAATAAGAGTTGAATAATATTAATCTTAAATGAAAGTGAAGAAAATTACATACCTAATACTAAAGTTGAGTGATTTTGCATAATATTAGTATATTCAGAAATGCTGCAAAGTAGAAAGATATTCACATTTGACTCTAAGGACAACAATATCCAGAGCTGGACCCAAGAATGGATAATGATTTATTAAACCATCATGAAGCAATGATGGAACCTGACATTTCTAAAGCCAGAGAGATTTCCCAGATCATAAAGAGCACTGGATGCTGTTCCAGAGGTCCTGAGTTCAATTCCCAGCAATCACATGGTAGCTAATAATCTTATAAATTCAACAAAGAAAATAACTGTCATCACTAGACAGCTAAAAAATGAACTTCACTATGTACAACTGTAAGCTGCCAAAGTGGGAAGTGACAAGATCCCATGGGCACCAAAAATTTTTTGTTATTAAATATATCGAAATATGTAGAATGGGGGATGTTTGCAGGGTCTCTCTTCATTCCTTGTATAAACCCAATTTTATTTGAAACAGGAAAAGAAAAAAAGATCAAAATGTACCCTTTCTCAGTTTTCACTTTTCAATCACATAAGTGGAATTGCTAGAATCTCCCAGTCTGAAAGCTCACAGCAGTGTAACTGTAGAACCTACACTTGGATTTTTTTTTCCAATATGGTCTTACTAATTTTTACATATATGTGACTTTTTTTAAAAAGATTTATTTATTTATTATGTATACAGTGTTCTGCCTGCATGTGAACCTGCACCCCAGAAGAGGGCACCAGATCTCATTACAGATGGTTGTGAGCCACCATGTGGTTGCTAGGAATTGAACTCAGGACCTGTGGAAGAGCAGTCAGTGCTCTTAACCTCTGAGCCATCTCTCCAGCCCCCTATATGTGACTTTTTTGACAGGCTTTGGGAAGTTAAACTTTTGTAATGCTTTGCTACAGATGGTAACATCTTATTGATAATGATAGTTCATGAAATAATTAGGATAATTATTTCCAAAAAGTTATAATCAATACAGTGTGAATATCAGTGACAAAAATTTATCCACTTAATTTTGATGATATACCCTTAAAACCTACAATGTAGGGATAAGTCCCGCCCCTTAGGGGGCTTGTTCGCCTCGGGCTAATGTTTGCCTATAAATTTGGCAAGCCTGCTCCCAGCTGCTGCTTCTACTTTCCCGGTCTCCACGTGAACGGTGGTTCTGTAAGTCTATAGAAGCTGTATTTATATTTTTACAATCTGTCTGCATTCGTTTACGCCGTTACACTACAATTTTTCTTGTTCACTATTTTGGTACTACAGTTGATTCCAGTTGATTCATCTTTCCAAAGAGTGTATGATATATGCATGCATTTCTATACTTAGAGACAATATAGATTTCTCGTTCCATCCACTGTTTTTCATGGCTCTGTGATGATATATATACAATGTAATCCAGAACAACCCTTTCTTTTGTGAGAGTTGGCAATATCAAGAATTTATGAGGGATACTCCTCCTGCTAGTGAGATGAGAATGAGACTCAATATGCCTTAAAACCAAGTATAAATCAAAGCTGGGGAAAGAAAAACTTGAAAAAATGCTATGGTCCTATAAAATACCCAAACATTTGTGATTTTTGCTTTTTATACCTCACCAGATGATGGAGAGCAGAAAGGAGAGAAAATCAAATTGCAATCCATAATTTTAACTGGCTTCCTAGACCTCATCCTTATTGGCAGCTGAAAGAGCCGAGCCCTTTGCAGCACATAAATTATTCTTTACTTGAATTTTGTTTGTTTATAGTATGAAAATGAATATAGGAAAAGAAAGGTAGAGATGTAAAAAGAATAAGAGCTTCAGTTTCTAGATTTAAATCCCAAACCCATTACCTCATCAATTGTGATACATAGATCAAATTACTTAATCAATAATAATCAGAGACACATCATTGTCATTTGGTAACTGATGCTTCTCTAAGCATTTGTCAATGTCATTTTGACAATCAAATTTTCATTGAGAAGAGCATACCCAGAAACCACAAATGTTGGTTTCAGGGAAGTAATAGCAGGAAAACCTCCATTTTGTTTATAGGAAACTGCCATGAACAGGAATAAGGAATTTTACATTTATTTTTTCATTTAATGCTCATGATTTTAGACCCCTGATTAGTTACTCTGATTATATATGATTATATAACACTATGAAGAGACTAAGCTTAAATATATTGGCTTCCATTAAAACTGAACTGCACATACTTCTCAGGTCTCAAAGAGTCTACTCTTGAGCACAATATGTTAATTGTGTTGAGTATTCTATTAAATTGCTTTGTACTGTGTCTAATATTATGTCAAATTTTTATTACAGCCTATCTTTATACAGATATATAATTAAAAGGAGCAGAATATATTTATAATTATAACAATTTGTGATTTTATATATAATATGACTAATTAACAAAACCTCAGTTGAACATCTATCGTGTATTATTAGTAGTAGTTTTTAAGTAGACACTATGGTTCCATTCAATTGTGTTGATTCTATAATGATGCTCAAAATTAATACAATGCTTTGAAAGGTTCATAAAGCATATGGGCTAACATACACTGCTTATTTTAATATAAAATATTTAATGCAATAAAATTGCACATTTAATTGCTTAGTGAAACATAGAAGCTGAGGAATGCCTCCTTCCATGTTCAATGTAATTTCAGCTGCAAAAGTCTCCGTTCTTGTGCTCCAGTAAAGGTTTAAGGCTGGGGCACAAGTAGAAAGGAACAAGCAAGGTTGATTTCAACAAGTGAGACAGTGAAAGCACAAAGTCAACACACCCTCCATACTAGACTGAGAATCAGGCAATATGTACTGTACAGACCTGCCGCAGCATCAGGGTTATGTCTTGGTCTACGAGTTCCCCCCATTACCATCTAAATGGTAGTCGGGATTTAACACATCTTTTTCATAAACAGAAGCTTTTTAAGAAACCATCACAAAACACCATTCTGTTTATACAACTCAATACAGAAGTAAGCATTAGGCAATAACAAAAGAATATTTACAATTTGAAGATAAAACTCAGACACAAATTGCCCTTCTTTGCAATTTCCATCAATAGAGTTTTTCAGTTAAACTAGTGATTAACTAGTATTTAAGTTTATTGCTTTTCCCTGTCGTTCCTTGGTAGTGTTTACCAAGGCTCTGCACCTCCCCTGACACTACCAGTTTTGCATTGCAGGGAAGGGTAAGAGACAATATAAAACCAAAAAGTCAAAAGTCATGTACATTATTTAAAAGTTAACTCAACTCACATCAATTTCTGATCATGACTGGTCATGGGGTTATCTAAAGCTGATCCTCAGTTTGTAGCGTGACCCTAAGGTTTCGAAGGACTATTTAGCCTTGCAAATAGAGCTATGGGTTGTAAAGCAGAATAACACACGGTTAATAGTTAATCCTTAAATTACTGAGAGAGCTGCTGATATCCTGCTCTCATTCTCCTAGATTTACAATTATATTTGTTTATTGATAATTATTTTTGAAATCTACATTTTTGTATTCTTATTTCTGGACTCTTCAATCCCAACACCAGAAAAATAAGTATATTAGTTTTTCACATGCTCAGTTTATATCAGTCATAAAGATACTTGATATAACATGTTTGTGACTCAGAACTGGAGAGGTATGAAGAGTTGTGAAATTTGTGTTTGTAGCCCATTTTGTAAGTTATTTGGCTTTGAGACATTCTCTTCTTTTAACAAATTTTATATATACATTTGCGTATATAAAAAGCATTTTAGACACTAAAACTGTTTTTGCTCAAAGAATTCATAGTGTAACAAAATATGCATGCGAATTTTTTGAAGTTGAGAAATTTAACATGCTTTTTTCAGTTTTATTGCCAATTATAGGAGTATATTGTTCCCATAAATAGAGGAGAGAAAATAACCATATTTCATTGAAAAATAATTGAACTAAAACAATATAAATTTGTGCCATATAAACATCAGCATAGAATGTTAGTAGTTAGATTATACTATAGTTTTATTATCTCTACTGACGAACAAAATTTTGAACTCACTAGTAGGTTATTGAAAGTATTATAATTTGGGAAGTGTAAATGTATAAAATATTTTACTGCACTTTGAATTTTTATATTCTACACTAATGCCAAAGAGAGAAACTGAACAGATAAAGCTATATCACTTTCAACAGTGACTTTTTTTCTTGTCTTCTCCTACAAAAGGAAATCCTTTTCTAATCAAAAGGAATTTCGGTAGAGGATTGTTAAAAGTTTGACTCTTTGGAGATCATATATTCTTTTTAATTTCTCCATGAATTTCCATGTCCTTTTCTCTCAGCTTATCATAGTTATTCTGTTTTTGTCCACTTAGTCTTTGGGATCCAACAGCTGTCTTAAAATCTGCAGAACAGGACGGGAGAGACATCTTGCTGCCCACAGCATACAATGACTGCAAGATAATTATGTCTCTGAAGTCGGTCAGATTAACACTTTGCTGAGAATTTCTAATGGGCTCCATGGTAAACCATGCTCATAAATTATGGTTTAGTTATCAATGTAGTGGCCTTAGGCATCTGGAGAGACTGCTCAATGTTTTTGTTCCTTTCTATCACTAAAATTTTTATAAAAATGCTAGAAAAGTACTGAACCATTGCACTGGGTTATTTAAGGGTTCCCATGAAACACATTTGCCCACAAGTGAATTAAATATATACCATTTCCAGGACTGGATGCTGATTTGATGACAAGCCATGCCCCTTTGGGACTCTGTTTCTCTGGTTTTTCTGTCAATTCAGTCTTCATTTTCTTCACATACTTTTGTATTTTAGGAAGTTTCTACTTATTTACTTTTCCGTACTAACCCCTCAAATGTCCCTTAATTTTAATTGCCTGTCCCATATTCACCTCTTTGTCCCTTCTCCTCCCCCCATCACCACTTGATCCTCTGTTTGGCTTGTTTTGGAGGATTGGCTCTTTTTACTATATTAATTCCACCAATGAATATGCATCTGAGATCTTTCTGTTTTCTGATATCTTCTTCAGTTTCTTTCTCAGTGTCATAAAGTTTTAAGTGTATCACTTGGTTAGTTAGACTTACCCTGTGGTGGTTTAAGTAGGAATGACCCCCATAGGCTCATGTGTTTGAATACTTGGTCCATAGGGAGTGCTACTCCTAGGAGGTGTGGTCTTGTTGGAGCAGTTGTGGCCTAGTTGAGGAAGTGTGTTACTGTGGAGACAGGCTATGAGGTTTCATGTGCTAAAGCTAGACTTAGTGTGGAAGTCTCCTTCTGTTGCCTGCAGATCAAGATATAGAACTCTCATATTTTTCCCCTGCACCATAACTGCCTGAATACTTCAATGCATCTTGCGATAATGATAAAAGACTGAAACTTTGAATCTGTAAGCCAGGCCCAACTAAATGGTTTTCTATCTAAGAATTGCTAAGGTCGTGGCATCTTTTCATAGCAATAGAAATCCTAACTAAGATATACCCCTATGATATTTTATGTTTCTCAGACTATTTTTAAAGGTGTTGTTTTCCTGATTTCTGTGTCAGAACATTGACCATTAAATTTTATATGTGAAAGCTACTGAATTTGCATCTTAAATTTGTATCTAACTACTATGGCAAAAGTATTTATCAGCTGTAGGAATTCCCCAGTAGAATTGTTGGCATTTCTGTGTATACTATTATAACACCTGGAAATACATACATTTTGACTTCTTCCTTTCTAATTTGTATTCCCTTGATTTTTTTTTATCAGTTCTTTTTACTAGTATAGTTAGGACTTCAAGTACTGTATTGAATTGTTAAGGAGAGAGCAGACAGCCTTGTCTTGTTCCTAACAGTGTTTGTTCAATCAATCTTTTCCATTTCTTTGCAATTTGTAGGACAAGAGAGACAGGCAAGGTGATGTTTGAGCAGCTCTGCCTTACTCCCATATACGATAATATCAAAATTATAAAATATAATTCCAAATAATTATCTTGTAAATGAATTCAATTAAAATTGTTTTAACAAACATGGCCCACTAAAAATAAATCTGTTCATGTAAACTAGGAAGAAATATAGACAGTATAATTTTTCTCTATGAGATTTTATAGTGATATAGGAAAAATATTTACAATTTTAGAAGCATTCAGAATTAATATCGGATTTTGGTTTGAATGTATATGTGATCAGATATGTAAATTATTAACTCAAATGATGTGTTTCCTATGGTCTCAATGCATATTCATAAAACCTTTATTGCATATAAAAAAGGTAAACATAGAAATGTAATAACTTAGAATTAAGAATTTTTGAAATAATATCTTTAAATATGCTATGTTTTGAGTTGACTTGATATTAATGCAAAGTTACAAATTTGAAAAGATAAAGCCAGAGATATTTTGTCTTGAACAAATAAAATGTTTTGTAACAATGACATGTATTATCATATTAGTATAAGGAGAAAATATAATTCAAGGAATTAGTTTATTATAATGAAATTATAGCATGCATTAAATCAGTAAAACAAAACAAGTATTGCTTGTGATATCTGAGAATAGCCTAATAAAACTGAAGGGTTAAGTATTTCTAATCAAGAATATTTAAAAATAAGTAAATTCTAATAGTTAAAAAAGCAAAGTTCTCAAAATTGAGATTGAGTTTATATCAATATTGCGAAAAATCAACTATTAAGAATTGTTTCACAAAGAGAAAATGATTAGAGGATTCAGCTGGGAAGTGGAATATCTAATTGATTGCAGTACAAAATTGATATCAGTAATCAGTAACAATAATGGATAATATCTTAAAGTATGTAATGAATTGTAAATCTCCCCCATCCACTTAGGGGGAATTTAAGAAGGATAATACAGAGCATGAGATAACAATGGAGGGACTTTGACTGGTGGGAGCTAGGACATACAGAATTTATTATGTAACTGTGATAGGTTTATATTCATTCTCAGTAAGATAGGATGTTATTGCAAAGTTATAAGGAGAGAAATCCGATTCCCAGAATTTTTGAATGGATTACTGTGAGTGATGTGTTGTAAATGAAGATATGGACGCAATATTTCGAGGATTATTAAAATACACCAATACATAGGAATAATTGGTGCTGATGCAATGGATTAGTTAGCAAAGTGGTTACTTGCTGTGCCAGCCTGAGGCCCTGAGTTTGGTTGCAGGAATCTATTTAACAAAGCCAGGCATGGTTTTGTGAATTGGTAACTTGAGTTTTCAGGAGACAGGTGTTTACCTGAAACCTAGTAGACCACCAGCCTAGTCTATCATGGATTTCCAGATCTCATTAATATTTTGTTTTAAATAACCAATTGAATGGAGTTTGAGAAATAATATTCAAGTAATATAGGCAAGGGGAACAGAGGAATGATTTGTCAAAGATAAAATACCATATTCGTACACACATAATATATGGATTTAGGCCATTTTGGATATTAAGATCAGAAAATGGTGTATGAAATGTTTATTTTGTGACAACTTATTTATCATAATCTGTAGCTATGCTTTCATATTCTGTCATGCTTCCTTTTCTATCTTACAGTTTTAATCCATCCTACCACCTGACATTTTAAACATTTTATATTTTGTATATTTAGCCATTAAGTGAGTGTTTGCATATGTCCATGAGTCATGTTAAAAACAGATTGATAATTCAAGTATTTTTTTCCTTATCATAAGGAAATATATACTATAATTATATCTAAAAATTATATATACATTGTAGTCTTAAAGCTCAGTAGCAAATAAGTTTAATATCTCCTTTCAAATGATAGGTAAACAAATATAACTCTTAAGTTTTACACTTTTATTTATAAGAAATAAACATCCACATTTGAAAATATATTGTCATCATTAACTATATCTCAATATACAAACTAGAAATTATTTTTATCATCCTATGATAACCCAAACAAGGTAACATATGCTGTTAATTCCAGTACTCAGGTGGCAGAAGCAAAAGCATTTCTGTGAATTCAACGCCAGCCTAGCATATATGTTGAGTTCTAAGAAAGCCAGGGTTACATACATAGTGTCAAAAAAGAGAGGTAACTCTAGTATTGAAATTTCCAAATACTGAATTAAAAATCAATACAGGATTTTTTTTCCACAGTGACTCCTAGGTTGTCAGCTTTACTAAGATGAAGTAAAATACCTCTTTTCCAGCAACTAGATATTAGAAACTAACTGAAGTAAAATATGAAAACACTTCATACTTTCTATGAGAAGTGATGGCAATAGAAGCAGTTTTTGATACACTGGGTGAAGAGTAGAAAAGTTTCATGATAGCAATTACCTGTAAGAATGACAAATAAGGTTTTCCCTACAAGCAAGGAATCCTGACGATTGGCAGCATGTGTTCACTGTTGAGGAAGGGTTGTTTTTGTTGCAGAGCAAAGAGAAACAGAGAAAGGAAGCACTTATCTGTTGGGGTGCATTGTGGGTGCCAATCCTGTTGTTCTCCACTTGGTTATTGCAAAAACAGTAGAGAACAATATTCCTAGACTGAACAGATACTACTAGATTTTGTGTTTGGGGACAAAAGGAGCTAAAAAATCCAATTTTTTTTTACAATCTCTCCAAAGAAGATGTTGTCCACTAATATATTGTCAGAAAGCCCTTAAGTAGAATTCAGAAGTCCAGGAACAAATCACCTATTATTCAGAATGTTTTTATTCCACATATACTGCAACACCTACTCAAACGTCTATTTTTTGAAAGAATATACACTAAGAAAAACAAGGAGAAGGCTGAAGAATATGATTAACTATTGGCCAAGAGAATGTAAAAACTAAACTAAATCTCCAGGAACAGAGACTTAGGTTGTACATCCCCAGTGCTCCTGCATATAAGTCTGTGTCTGGTTACAAATAAGTACCTAAGAATACCATGAGTACAATAATAGCACATTTACTGAACAGCCTTATTTAGAAATGTATTTGTGTATACTTTTACATATATGCACGCAATAACAATTAGTGGCAAAGAGTTCATGAATTTGAAGAAGAGCAAGTAGGTTATATGGAAGGTGTTGGATAAAGGAGAGGTATGGGGGAATGTCCTAATTATAATAAATTTCAAATATATAAAAGTCTTCAAGAGTAATAAAAAATAATAAGACCCAGGAACAGTTAATGCAAGTTTTAAAATTGTCTTAATACTAAAGAGAAAAAGTACTCAGATATTCAAAAAAATCTAGAACAATAACTTGTTCAAATTACATAACTGCTTCAAATACAAGCATACCTAATGTGGCCAACTCTTAACAATTCTTCAGTAGACAGTTTACTGGTCTCCTCCTATTATAAAATTTCTCTTTATCAATTAAACATAACTTTATACTAAAAGACTATCACTGAAGAAAGCACACCACGTATTTCTATCAAGGCATCAAGCTTTAAAATACAGGTAAAATTTTTTATGTGTAGGTGGGAATCCATTATTGCTGAGACAAATAAAAATGCTTATGTACTGTAATTTTCTGACAGTAGGAACATCATAAACTGTGTTTTCAAAAGGATTTTTCTGTTATTAGATATAAAATCTACTTTCTAATTAAAATTTTGTTTCTGAAAGAAAAATATATTTCAAATTTAACCCTTTGCACAACTAGTCATTAATGTGTGGCACTATGAACTTAGGAGAAAGATAAACAATACGTTGCAATTAAAAACCTTGTAGGGAAGTAATCTGTGAACCTCTAAAAGTAACCCTAACAAATGTTTCTAATGCTTCTCAAAGAATTGTCAACTAAAACATACCTAATAAATCTTGGGATAGTTGTACATTAATACCAATACTAATAAGAATTGTCATTTTAGATAATTTTTCTTGAATTTATGATTTTACAGTTCACTTCCTAGCATTTTATTTTATATTCTTTGGCATCTTCTTTGGGAAAAAATGACTGCCATTAGAAATTTATAACTGTTATTAAATATAATCTATACATGGTGTAGTATATTTGGTGGCATGGCTGTCTCCCCCTGTTTACTGTTGCTGTTGAGCTGACCAGACAGAAGAAATAACCTTATTGAAACACAGGTGATCCTTCATGTTACACAAGTGAAAATATGCATTTACTAAGATGGCATTATAGAGTTTCAATATATTCTCTCTCTATCAAGTTGAGCATTAGAAGTGGAAGACTCAAATCCACAGTTGCATCTTTCTAACTTCTTCTAAATCAATGTCTATGAATTCCTTTTTATTAATAAGATCCCTGTTGAGTATCATAAATTATCCCCCTGCCTTCCCTTCAGTTTCCACTTATATATGTGATGAATTCAGAACATCTAATTTCTACAATTAGAAAAAGCTGTGTGAAGGAACACATCCTTTGTTTCATCTTTAGTGCTACCCTCTTTCCTCAATCTTTCAGTACATTGTTTAAAAATTTGTAATCTTAATTTTGTATAGATAGAGATATGGAGTCAGATATAAATGAAAAGATGAAAATGACAAAAAATATAGAGGAAAATGATTAAGGTACATTTCACTCTGCCCACATTACTGTACAACATTTCTTACTCTCTCCCAAATTGAGAAATATTCTTACATTAATTCAATCTATTTTTAAAGGTGCCATTCAGAACTGTTCTTTTAATTTTGCCTCTCATATTTCATATTGGGAATCTGTAGGCTTCTGATTCATTTCAAATCTCTTTTCCTTTATTAAACAACAATGATCTTCCAAAACCTTGACTTTTCCATATTTATGACTTCAGCTTTTTTTTTGTACTGATCCTAAATTCAAGTAAATCCTTCCTTTTAAGCATCTCTTCCCATCAAGCCTACATATTTATATTTGTATATTTCAAATACCATGCTTTAAAATAACATATATTAGAAAAATAACTATTTCACTTTATAATTTTATAAGAAAATCTATGAAAATATTTTTCAATTTACAACTGATTTGTTAGTAGAGGTATAATGTGATAATTTGTGTTATAAGACATGAAATATGAAGTTGAATTTGTACCATCAATTATGCTAAAAACAAGAAAACATATATTTTATTAGTAAGACATAATTCATTTAATGACTTAAGAGCTGAATCTTCAAGAAAACCCTGTCCTACTAGTTGATTGCTTCAAAAATGCAATTATTCATTTAAAACATCAATTCAAATGTTATTACATAATCTATTATAAAAGATTTTGTTACATTAAGTAAAACAACTAATCAATTTGGGGGTGAGGAGGATATGTTTGTGAAGAGTATATGATTCAACAAATGTTTTAAGAGGCATGCATTACTTTACGGCACTGAATGAGTTGGGAGAACATTCATGTTAAAGGCATGCGAGTTCTCACTTACTCAACAAAGAAGAAAATGCCTTTTAAAAATAAAAGATGCTGAAAACAGGGAAGCAACAACTCCAGATGGATGCTTGCTGACAAGGGCACTAACAATCTGTCTGACTCAGGCATTAGTTTCGCTCTCAAGGCTAAATATATTAGTCATTCTGGAGCTGGAACTTGTTCTTCAAACACATTGTCTTTATTCTTCAGATGTTGAGAAGTGCTGCATCAGCAGGAATTCTCATCCTGACCCCTCAGTAACTTACTTCTTGCAAATACTATAGCTTATCTCCACCTAACTTTATCTCATTTACCCACAACTCTCAGGATCCTTGAACTAAGTGGATTTGGAGTTGCACTGGAAATTAGTATATAAAGATAAGAATATTTAAAATGATTTAACTCTAATGTACAAAACCAAAATTAATTCTGTGGAAATAATTACTAAAAATAATAGAAAGTTATAAAATTCCAGTTTGCTTTTTAAAAAAAATAATTTGCATTGTCGGGTGGTGGTGGCACACGACTTTAATCCTAACACTCAGGAGGCAGAGGAAGGCAGAACTCAGTGAGTTGAGGCCAGCCTGGTGGAGGTAGATCAAAGACAGGCTCCAAAGCTACAGTGAAACCCAGTCTTGAAAAAAACAACAAAAAAATTTAAAAAGAAATAAAGAAAACGTTAATTTGTGTCAATTTAATTATGACAGCACATGAACGTTTGAAAAATTATGTTAGCCAATATTATAATTTTAGCAGATATAATTAACACCATAACTTCAGTTTTATATGATATTAGCATTAAACAATGTAATTTTAATTTATTTCACATGATGCTATTTTAATGACAATGAAGCTGCTTTTCAAAATTATTTTTTTGTGGGTTAAATATAAACATTATTATAGTTACTCTTCATCTATTGGATGGAAAATGTTATCTGTGCTTTTTACTATATATTTTATAGTGAATATATTATAAATTTTATATATAGTATAAATATATCATAAAAACCCAAGGAAGAA
>NC_022009.1:116347392-116361674 GCF_000317375.1 Microtus ochrogaster
TATTATATCATATTTTATTCTATATTTTGTAAATGTTATTTTAAGTTACTGACATAACATTGTGAAATAACTAAAACACTATGGAACCTCTTCCAACATTAAAATATTTTATTAATGTATTTACTATCTGCTATGGATTGTATTTAGTTGGTTATCAGTGATATTTTATTAATGGAAAAAATTGTAAATGTTCTTATATTCATATTTCATATCCTGAGTTTTCCAGAAAATAGTTTAAATTGGCACCAAGGTTAGAACTTTAATGCTTTTCCGTATACTATGAAACTGATTGTCCATTGCATGAAATGAGATAGCGTTTTCTTTTTATTGGAATCATATGTGCTTGATATGCGCACCAGTCAGAAAGTGCCTGCTCCACAGAAGAGATTTCCTACCCGGTACTGGAAACCTGGCCAAAAGCTCATGACCATGGAGATCATAGACCCTCTGGTGATTTAGTGTACACGAGGTTACACTTCCTTCCAAAGAAGTCATCCCTGTACTCACAGAATTGTGTTGAGCTCGACTTCAGTAAGAGAAGCTTCCTTTTCTAGAGGGCAGTGTTGTTGTCAATACAGAGATGCATATAATTGGGCACAATACCCTTATCTGTAACTGTGAAATCTCAGCTTTGCATCATTCATATAATATTAACCCTCTGCCCCTCCACACCCCTTTCAAAGACTCACGGAACATCATGGAAGAGTGGGAGGAAATAATTTACAAAATTTACAAGTGGTAAAATTCTGACTGTGGGACATGACACAGTTGTTGCCTGTATTAATTCAAAACAGCTACTGTTACCCACACAAGATTAAGACAGTCAATGTGCCATTATGGTTTTGAGAGCCCTCAAAACACTATTGGTGGAATTTGCTGAGAGAGAGTAAAACTTTTTTGCTTACTTGGCTGCTGCTAGATTGCCCGTGCCGCAGTGGATGGTCCTGTCACCATGGTTATATGAGTAGCACTAAACGTATTCTGGAGTTAAAATAAGAAAAAAAAGATGGAAAATAAGATTGAGGGTGTAAGTTAGGGTGGGACACACTAGGATAGTTGGAGAGAGGTAGTGGTGGGTTTATGCAATCAAAATGCATGTCAATAATAAATTTAAATTCCAGAGGGTAAATTAAAATAGCATTTAAAATGTCACTGGATACAGCAAAATTGTCTTTTTTTTTTTTATATCTGAAGGTAAACTGTTTAAAGATTACTAAAAATTGACCAATTTACCATGCTTGCTTCTTCTGATATGCTCCATTTATTATCCTAAAGATCCTATCTTCAAATAGACGAAAAACTTTTTCTATTTTTTAATTGTAATTTTTATTTTTCCTCCTGCAATCTGTCTATCTGTTCTCTCCTCCATCTTTTCTTCATAAAATTGATGTTATACCCTGAGCCATTCATTCTGCTAGATAGAGGCAGAATTCATATATAAATAAATGAAAGTTTCAAGAATTTCCAGTTTTTTTCTGAAAGGCTTAGATTTTTATTATCATCTTAGCATATTAAATATAACTCATGCATTTTCTTTGGAATAAAGTTGTATTTCAAAAAAATATTCTTGACCTTTTTGTTCATTGCTTAAGCAGAAAAATATTCATTTTAAAATAGATATTGAGGTCATGTTATATTTTGTGTGTGGCCTAATTGAGTTTTACAGCTCTCTCCTTTAAAAAACACATGAAAATGTTGAAATATGTATTATTCACCAGACTCAAATACATTCATGGTAATCTTAAAAACTTTTTCAGATGAGAAATTGTGACCTTTGAAATGGCATGTATAGTAGTTGATGTGTGTTTCATTTTGTGTGTGTGTGCGTGCACATGTACATGTGTGTATGTTTGTGTGTGTGTAATTATTAATAAGTTTCCACATGTAGTTATAGAGAACTTTAGAATAACGAAGATATCCTGAGGACACATTGTCAAAGCCCTATAAAGGACTAAGTTCATTGTAAAATATTTCAAAATTCTTTCTTTAGTAATGTCTCTAGATTATCAGGATCCTATAAAGTTCTTAGGCATTTAGAATAACAAGAACAACAAACAAGAAACAAGGTCATTATTTCGATTTATGTGGAAGATGTTTCCTTTTAGGATAGTGTCTTTACACATTAATTGTTTATTTTATGGAGGCTAAAGACGACAAATATATTTTTACCCATACAATAGATTTCTTTATTCCTAAATTCAACTGACTAATCTTCTATGTGTATCACCTAATATTAAGAAAGATTCTTAAATGGTTTGAAGTAAAAGAGTTGAGGAGAAACCTATATATTAAAAGAAAGTTCAAAGAACATTACATTGATACATATCTCAATAAAAAAATCAAACATTTAAAACAGAATCACATTTCCTGCCTAAGTAAGTGTACATACCTATAATGGCAGCAGCTAGGCCACAGAAGGTGGACGGGGCCATCCGAATTGTGAATCTGAAGTCAGCTTTCCTGTAGAGACAGAATATTTCTTTTTTAAAAAAAACCTATACGAAAATATATTATTTAATAAAATTAAATCCCTTAGTTACTTTTCTATTGTTTTGAAGAGACAGCATAGCAAGGCAACTTTAATGCAGAAAAATGAAGCAGTTAAAAAAAAATGGCAGAATAGAAATGGTCTGAAAAGGAGCAAAAGATGGGCTCCTTAGGAAGGGCAATAGAAGTAAAACAGAAGAAAAGAGGAGGAAGGCAAAGGAGAATAGCAGTATACAAGATACATAACAGGGGAAATGGGAACAATGAAGAACGCGAGAGGTAAATACAGGAGAAAGAACAGCGAAGTAAAACCTCAATACAGATATCTGAAAAGGTCCCAACAAATACTACTATTAATTTCTTATTTAAAAATAAATAATGTATAGGACTTAGTTCCTGGGGAAAAGCCTTCAAATCCTCAAAACTACACAAATAATGGCAGGCAAATGTGGGAAGCGTAGAACAGGAGTGGTGGGTCCTCCCAGGGAAAAGTACACAGCTTAGTAGTGATTCAGGGACAATGGTCAGCCTGGAAAACAAAATACAAGCACCATTATATAACTCAACAGAACATAGTATATTCGGGAGTATATATGCATACACTATGTATATCAATGCCATAGCAATTAAACAAAAAGAGGCCATATATTTGAAGGAGAGTGGGGCATCTCATGTATCCTAGTGTGCTCTCAAAATCCATCAGTAGTTGGAATTATTTTGAACTGATGCTTTCAGGTAACCACTACCATGCTGTGTTTATATGATACTGGGGATAGAAAACAGTGCTTGAGCTTACAAAAAAGTCAATCACTTTACCAACTGAGGTACATTTGCAGCTCCATGTTTCCATTTTAATGAAATGTTTAAAAGGAGCCTAGTGTTAAGAATATTTTGTTATTAAAATGTAAAATTATCATAATGAATACAATGTCAAAATTAAAGATAATAATGAATATTGTGTTTTTAAATTAGCCTCTATTCTATGTTTTCAATGAAAACATTCCATACCCAGTGAATAGTATATTAATGAAAACTGAAAATACATCTATATATTAAAGTATAAAAATTTATTCCATTCTCTTTTTCATATACATTTGTATAGAATTATAGACCTCAATATTACTTATCAACCTAACATTCCCACTTACCTCATTTCATATTCCTACAATTCCATTGGACAGAAGCTATTTGTCTATTAATATGCAGTAACTCTTTTGGTATGCATATTTGTATCAAAAATGTATATCCAACTCACAAAGTAGATTATCTCCTTAATGAAATGTGAACTTCTCTGTCTACCAGTTGTTGCTGAGGTCAATGCAAAGGATTTTCAGTACTTTTTCTTAGGATCTGCCATTCCAAGTGCTCATTGCATTCTATCAGCTACAATTTGACTCAAATGTGGCATCAGTTGACACTTCACAGTTCAACTCACAGATTGCAAAGATACACTAAGCTATAATTGAAAAAAATCTTATAACAATTTTCAGTTTTATAGTACATAAAAGAAGTTTTTCCATCAGGAAAATAGACATTGGAACCTTGTTTTGAAACGTGGTACTAAGATTTAGTGCATACACATTTAACTGGATATTCTAAGAGGAGCTCATGATTCCAAACATGAATAGTAGTTGTTCAATAAAATGACAATTGGCATCAAAGTTTTTAGTGATGGAAGTTCCTATGTTGCTAAAAAACTAAAGATTGATATATAAAGTCACACTCATGAGTTAGAACACTGTATAAAATGTATTTATGAAATATCAAATCTGCTGTTGCTTAAAGGAACATAATAACAAATATGAAAACATTTGGTCTTTTAATCCTTCCAAAGTGTGAAGCAACAGCATAATATTAATAGAAAATTATGGTAAGTCAAACTTAAAAGTGTTAAGAAATAAAATACTTAAAAATATAACTTTTCCTGAAAGGCTCAAGGGCAAGACTTAGGCACAAACCACTATTGTGTTAAATTACACAATCTGTCACGATGTTGTACATGAGTGACTTTAATACATTTTACTCTATTGGCCCACAAAATCTAATTAAGAACCTTATTGCTTAATTTTAAATGCTATTTTTAAACATTTTATCTTTCTGATCTTTTTATTTTTAATAATATTGAATTGATATGGGGAACTTTACAAGATGTAATCTACATAATAATCAATTATTAATAGAAATTTCTGCATAAATAATTGGTGTAACAGCACATTTTAAATTTATTTTTAAAGAACATATTTGTACCAATACTACCATAATCATTAGATTAATGGAAAAATATTATTTTACATTTTTTGTCTTTGTGATATCTAACAAATAAATTTAGCTATTAAAATAATTTGATGAAAGTATAAAAAACTGTGTGAGTTTAATTTTTAATATCATAAGTATAAAAATACATGATTAAATTAATCAATGTTGATTTTCTCTTTATAGAATTTTCTATGTAGTTTTAGCGTAGATTGCCATTTTTACTCCTGCTTAATATATGTGTGTGTGTGTGTGTGTGTGTGTGTGTGCATGCATGTGACCTTTGAGTTAACTTTATGTGTGAACATAAGTTAGCTCTAACTCTGTGTGTATATGTGTATGAAATGTAAATTCAACTGTATATATCTATACAAACTTATATCTGTACATATACTTACTGTTAAAATATGTTTTAAGTAGTTCCAAACCTGATCGAGTTCGGTTCATTGAATATCATTACAGACAAAGCAAAAACAAAAACAACAAAAAAAACCCAAACAAACAAAAAAAAACAGTAAAGTTTTCTAATGCAATTTCACAGCTGAATTTTGCCAGTTTAAAAGGACAGCCTCACCCAACAAATTTTAATGTAAGTCCTTACCATATTTTACATCAAAGGTGTTTTAAGAAACAAAAGTTCAAACCAAAAGGTGTTTTAAGATACACAAATGCAAGTTATTAAGGTATGTACCTGGAGGTTTTAAAGGTATGAGGACAAATGTAAATTACCAAACTTCTCTTTCATACTTCCATTCGTTATTAATAAATTGCTGATAAAGCTATTAATCTAACTCTGGCACAGTACTACTAATACCACCACTGAAAAATTAAGATTTTAAATTTCCTTTGGTCATTTTCTAAAGATACTTTTCATTGGGCAAAAACATTTGCCAGTCATTCTGGCATAAATATAATGCTATTTATGCAATTCACGTGTCTAAAACTTATGTTTTCACAAACTCAAAGATTTTTTTGTGAGTTCCAGGGAGCCGAATGAAGGGCTCACCTTAAACATTTCAGATACAACCCCTCTCAATTACTTGGTCTTGACATCCTCCTCCTTAATCACCAGACCTAAAGAAAAACATTTTCTCTCTAAACTTAACTTTATCCTCTGCTTGGCCAACACCTTGTCCAAGAGACACCGGGCAGCTCAACACCACAAATCCTGGACAGGAATAAAGCAGTCAGCTACCCCAGGATGTGACCAGCGCCCAGCTTTCTCAGACTTCCCAAGACTTCAATGCCCACAAATAAGCAACAAGTAGTCTTGAGAACCTGATACTCTCATCCCCTTGACCTGCCACGGCAAACTCCTCACTTTTTTATTATAAGAAAAAGGCAGGAATGTTGTGAAAATAAATCTACTGGGCTGTCACCTAAGAACCTGTCCCTTTAAGAGATATTCCCTGCCCACTCTCAATCTCCTCCTTTCTCCTAAGGCAAGGGTATCTCCTGCCTCCTCTCTAGCTGGCTTTCTCTCCATCCTTGCATCTTCTGAAGAGGCAGCTTCTGAGTCTCTCTCTTCCCTTTCCTCCTCTTTATTCTCTGCTGCCCCCCTTCTCTCTCCCCTTCCATAACACCTTACTCTAATGCCATTCCCAATATCCACTAAATAAACTCTATGCCCAAGCTCTCTCTGCATGCCATATCTGTCTGTCTCCTACCCACCAGGGGTTGCGCCCTGGCCTCAGATCACCACTCAACACTCCTCTTGGAACTGACCCCTGGTCACCCACATCATGTATGATAGCATGTTATCTTTCAAATGAAGATTTTTGTCCGAAATCGTATGGTCAGTGATCATAAACAATGTAAAAAGACAATGTAAAGATCTTAATAATTTTGCTTAAAATTACTTCTTTATGTCACTAACTTTCTGTGAAAAACCTTTATGTTTTTGTTGCTCAACATGTATGCAAGTAACAGCTCTGTAAAAGGCTGTCATTTCTCTTCAGAGATTTAACCTATTTAGCACTATTTCACTGTTAAAATAGTAAAACAATTTGGTTAATCTAATTGAGAAGTCTCATTATATTAGAAAAATGTGGATAGAAATACCAGTTTTTGAGAGATTTAAATTTCATATTAATAAATTATGATATTGGAAGTGTTCTCCTAATTCAGAAACATTAACATTTCTGTCTTCAAACATCATTTGCTTTCAAAGTTGTAAACAGATATGAGCCATGTAAGAACATCTAAGCCAGAGATTAGGAAGCTGGGAATCAAGTTGAAGAGAGACCCATAGGCACTGCTTATATAGAGCAAATACAAATCACACTAAAAAGACAGAGGAATGATTAATAGAGAGCACAAACTTCACTGGGAACCAGGAATGATGCTAATCTGCTTTACAGTGGACACAGGGAAATGGTGGTATTTATTCTCAAAGGATGGTGAAAGAGGACCAAGGATGCCCAGAGCTGGAGTTGTTCAGAGTTCCAAATATAGATATACAGCCAAAAATATGGGTTAGATCTCAGGAGAAGAGATTCACAGGACAAATAAGAACTGAATTCATAGAGGATAATTGAGGACGTAGGACTATTTGACATTCCTCAAGTACAGAGGAAGAAGCAAAAATGGTTCTTGGGGATTCAGAGTTCGAGAGAAGATGGGGGAGAGGGAGGAGGGGAGCGAGAGAACTGGGGTTGGTATGTAAAATAAAAAGGATTGTATAAAAAAGAAAAATATTCTAGAAACAAAGGGAAGGTAAACATTAATATCAAATAGTTATATCTGATACAGTTAAAACCGAATTTTGCTAATGCTTTCTTCTAATTTTTATCTATTTCATGTGGATGAGAATATTTCTACATGTGTTTATATGCATCATATGAGTGTGAGCCACTGAGTGGGTGATAGATTCTAAACCCTGGGTATATTGCCAGAGGCCCGAAGGCTGTTAATCACGGAAGCATTTCCCCAGGCCCCTCTAGTAACAATTTTCAAAGGGAAAGACAATCAATAAAATCAATGAAGATAAGCAAGTTAACAAAGGTAGAGAGTGCCTTCCTGTCGCTGAGAAACCTCTGAAGTGCCAGGCAGATGGTGTAGCACATAAAGACACTCGTCTGACAACATAAGTTCTATCCACTAAAACCACATTGTAGAAGAGGACAATCCTTCACCTATTATCTGAAATAAATGTGTATCTACCCCCAAGACAAACTCACATGGCCAAAAATGTTATGAGTTTTCTCTGAGCTTTCCAATTTTAACATTTATTTATTTATTTATTTATTTATTCATTCATTCATTCATTCATTCATTCATTTATTCATTTATTTATTCAGTCAGTCATCTATTTGTTATTTATTGATTGAACTTTGTTCCCTTGAGTACTGCATTCTCAAGTTTTTTGATTCAACTGATATATATATGCTATCACCACTCAGATGTTTATTAAAATAATACACATTCATTTTCTTTCAATTTTTGAAACAAATAGATAGATGATATATTTTTGGACTTTTTTTGCTCTCCTCTCTCAGTTGTAGAGATTGTGGACTATCTCCCATGAGTTTCTAGTATTCTGTCCTCTTGCTTAAACACTAGATAACTTTCCTGCAAAATAGAGTTAATTTAAACCTGTAATGCATTTTGTGCTAAGAGTGTCATAAAGTCAGAGACTAATGCTGAATGAATACATCCAAACACCAGTTGCCTGCTGAATCTATTTTGTACTCTCCTGCTGGTTGTATAACCCTTCTGTTTTCCCTGAATTATTATGGGAGGTACAGTGAGTCTTCTCATTTGATGTTAGAGTGTATGTTATAGTCTTCCTCATTCTGAAAGTAATCAGTACAGTTTCACTGTGATATGATGTTTGTCTCTTTGGTAGATTTTATCCATTCCTAAACCATATATTTTCCCATATTTAACTTTTTATTTCCTTTGTGTGTTAATGATTAAAGATGGTTTAAAAAAGTAGCCATATAATATTAGTTGTCATACACAAACACACACACACACATATCAATAAATATATATTAATACTACTTTAGTATTATGGGAATATGTAGAAACATTTGGAATACTAATAGATGAAAAAATATAATTTGTCCTCCAACTGTCTTATGTAACAGAGGATTGATGAAATTCTCTCTCACAATCAGTAACTGTTTAGCGATTTGAAAAAAAAAATAACTCCCACAACAAGAGTTTAGAAATATGAAAATGTTATAAAATCCATAGGACATAAACTGTTTTTGTATTATATTCAATATTTATTATATCTTGATTTAAATAATTTTTACCTTGTATGTCACTGATCAACAGGTTGATATGATATGATTTTTAGTAGATTCTGGCACTTTGTAGACTTACATTGGAAAAGGTTATGTTATTGGCATTATTCAGCTCATGAACGAGGTGATTATTTCCATCAAAGTGTATGTACCTGGAAAAAAGATGAGAAAATTGGAACAATAGCTATAGACACTGTTCACTTTATTATGCAAATGTCAAATTTGAACAGCTGGTAGAATGAGACCATTACCCTGCCAAGTATTTAATAGTCAGGATGGTATGTAAATACCTTCCTAAATGTGGGTATGTAATCTCCTTAATTCAAATGCTTTAATCAACCTTCATAAACAAGAACTCATTGTTTGTTTTAGATTCTGTATAGTCCAGAAGGTAAATTCACTTATATACTTAATCAGAAAAAGTTCTCTAGTCATTTCAGCTATCAAAGTATTATAAAGGTAGCTAGAAAATACAATACTGCAGAATGATTTTATAATAAAATATCAGATTGAAGTTTTAACCTCAAAAACATTAATAAAATTAAAATATAACATGAAAAAGAGAAGGTTATAAGCTAAATTATGGAAGATATTTATTTATTTATAGAATATGTACTAAGAGAGTTTATATTAGAGATTTGAAATGTTATCTCCTAGAACGCATCTAGTATTACATCATAAGTAGATATTATCTTTGGTTTTTCATCTCAAAAAAACAAATCAAATATTTAAATGCATAGCTGAGGTCAGGAAAGTATAAAAAGGCATTCATAATTGCCAATATTTTGAATTGGGCTATTTATAAGCTAAATTGTATACTATTTTTGATGTAGAGTAGAAATTCAAATTTTAAAAGTGTATATTTAATAGGTTTATTTAATTTATGTTGAGTATATCACCCATCACATAAATATTGATTCCAAACAAAATATGAGCATCACTCTAATTTTGTAGAAAATAAAATTCTATTTGATGTTTCTTCCTCTGTTTACCACTCTTTCTTTTTTCCTTACCTCCTCCAACTCATCTCTGTTTTTTTCTACTCCTTGACTGATTAGATGTTAAGAAAGTTAGTATGCTATTTGATGGAAATATGACTTACTTTTCCCTTTCCAAAAAAGGCATGGGTAAAAAATCTTTCTCAAATAATTAAAATTCTTTTATACCAACAACCAGTTTCTGCTTTTTGATGTTAGATATAAAACAAAATTACATAATCTTTTTATATTGCTATTAGTTCTTGAGTGATATGACTTATAATGACTTACTACAAAATAGTTCATAAACCTATGCACTGATGATTACTTATCAGTTGATATCTGTTAGATCAAAGAACATGTATTAATACCAGAGATTACAAACTATAGATTAAAATGTCAAAACTTTAAAAGTCACATTGAGTAGACTGAACAGCAAAATAAATAAGAAAATAGATTTACAAAATCTGCTTCACTACTAAATTGCTTGGAAGCTACCTATGGAGATGGAGCCTTTATATTTCCACCTCATCTCTCCTTGTTTGTGAGCATACTGAGACATAAAATAATGCTTGGAGTAATTTAATTCTGAATACTTTTATCACTTGGAAGTCAACTTGATAACTAAAGAAATATGCATTTCCATAACAGAGAGAAGTATTTTGCCTTGTAAACATTTCAAATTGATATCACTAAATTGGCCTGTTAAAAATAGATCAATATGATCTATAGCACAATGTAGTAGGGACTACATATCTGTGCTATCTGGGTACCTCTCAGTTTATTCTTATTAATTTAGTAGTCATTCCAAGTTTTAAGAAGACAAATAACAGATACTATTGATAAGCATCTAGAATTTCTTTACCTTTTAGGAAAAAGGTGTCAGAGACAAGTTTTGACAAGACTATCACTTGCCAAAATGGGGCATGGGGATTAGAAAACAAAGTTAAGAGAAGGAAGATGCAAGCGAAAAGAGTAAAACAGAATCATAGGATAGTACCAGGAGGGAGTTCCAACGAATAGTGGTATCACCTGCATTTAACTTTCCAAATACTTTTATACTTCGACACAACAGTGTGGAGAAGAGGAAAGACTGTTAAACATGATAAAAAGGACAACTAGAACATTTAATTGATTCAATGCTTTAAGACAGCAAGTCATTAATTCTTGAGAAAATCATCCTGTTGGTTAGGCAGTGAACCCACCCTAGATCAAGTATCTTGAAGGTAGGCACTCCCTAGGTCAAACTTCTTAATTCAAAAGAAGGAGTAGAAGTATTCTTGAATTTCTGACATTTGGTCAGGGTGGAGAGGATCTACCTTTATGGTCCATCTTAATGTCCAAAACCCGAAGTAATCACACCCGAGGTCAAGGTGTGTGGCCACACTTATTGTTAACAACTTTGAGTAACCTCAAACTCTCTTACCTACAGACAAGGTAGAAATAGGCTCACATTTTTGGACCTCCACAAAATGGGTTTTAAATTAACTTTTGTTTTATTTTCATTCTTTTCTAATTGAAAATATATTCTTCTCTTCTGCAATACAATCTAACCATAGTTTTCCCTCTCTTCCTTCACTCCTCCAGCTTCTCCTCATCTCCCCTGTACCACAGATCCACTTCTGCTCTGCTTACTCTTCAGAAAAGATCAAGAGATGACAGCCAGACAGGAAAAACCAATGTACAGAAAGACAAGAAGAAAGCCCTCACATCAGGCTGGACCAGGCAACCCAAGATGAGGCAAAGAATCTCAAGAACAGAAAGAAGAGTCAGAGATGACCACTAGCATTGTGAGCTGTCTCACAAGAACACCAAGATAACAGCTACAGCAAACATGCAGACAACCTAGTGTAGATGCATGCAGGCCCCATGTTATTCAGTCTATGAGACCATGTGAGTCCTGCTTAGCTGACACAGTAGGCCATGTTCTCTTGGTGTCCTCCATCCCATCTGAGTATCACAGTCTTCTCTCCCCCTCTTTCATGAGGTTCCCTGACCTCAGGGTTAGGGGCCCAATGCAGACCTCCAATTTAGAATCTCTGACCATGTATAATGTCTATCTGTGGGTCTCTGTACATGCTCCCATCTGTGGCCTGAGAAAACCTCTCGGATGATAATTAATCTGATCAATGAATATAGCAGAATAGCATTCAGAATCATTTCACTTCTTGTCTTTTCCAGTAGTATTTGGTTCTATCCTAGGTCTCTAAACTATATTGTCTCTGGTTCCTGGCCATCCTGGCAGTATAAAGCATAGACTCTCTTGGCCTGTGCACCAAGCTAAACCAGATATTGGTTGGCCACTCCCATTTGTTCTGTGCCGTGATTACCCCCAGCCTATCTTACACAAATTGTAGGTGAAAGGTTTAGTGGATGAGCTTCTGTCCAGGTTTCTCTTCCCATATCCTGCAGAGTAGCTTCTCAAGCCAAAGAGACTAGAATGTAGGTGTGAAGCCTCCAAACCAATAAGAACTCAACCTCTCTCTGTTCAATGGGATGAATGAAATTATTCCTCAGGAATGAGGCCCCACTGTCAGTTTTCAGAGGGTAAACTCTGTCCTAGAATCAGCCTAAACATACAGATCTCCTTAGGTCCTCCTCTTTCACCAACAATTCAATCAAATGTAACCCATTTCCACCATTGGAAACCTGGCTACGAAGGATAGCCAGTTCAGACTCTGCATCCTTTATTACGAGAAATCCTCACTAAGGTCACTTTCTTAGATTCAAGGAAGTTTCCACTGCACAAAGTTTCCAGAACACCTACCTAATGCTCCGAATTCAAGCTGTCTTTCCTTGCACTCCCTCCTTTCACCTAAGGACTGTCCTAATTTTATTAAGCAGGATTGAGTCAGCTTTTACTGTGCCCTTTGGGAATTTGCATAGTTGTCTTATCCTGCCCAATATACATGAAAGATTTATGACAAGATATATGATGAATTAAAGAAAACTCAATATATATATATATATATATATAATTCACTAATGTAATCTCAAGAAAAATAGTACATCTGTAAGTATGTCATCAAAACCTTTAAAGGAACATATGAATAAGGTTCCATAATTAAATCAGTTAAAACTATGATTAACCTTGAAGCCAGCCTCTACTTTGAATCTGCTCTATTAGATTTTATTAACCTTGGGATTATGCAAATAATAAGTTTTGTGTGACCTAATATGTTCCTTCTCTAATATCTTATAAAATGATGTGTGATTATAACACTACAGTAAATTGCTTAATTTTTTATCTTCTTTAGAATCACTAAGTGGTAAAATTAATGTAATATTTTGGTTCATAATTTTGCAATGAATAAGAAGCTTTTACTACATGTCACAAATATGCATGCGGGTATAGATTGGAATATATTATGGATATATAATATCAATTTAGTCAGCCACTAATCAGTAAAAAGATTTTATTTTTCATATATTGCTGCTCTGAACATTTTTTTCTATGTCTCCTGGAGCAAGCACAATAGTTTAGTACATATTATATACATAATCACTGAACTGAAAGGACACAGTTTAGAAGATCATATTTAATGATGTTCATGTTTAACCTTCCTCTAATATATAAAAGAGGGCACTGTGTTATCTATTATATATCATTACTATACTCAAATTTGACCACTTCAATGGATATAAAATTACTAAGTTGAAATGTAAATGGTTATGTGTATGATTATTCCACATTTTCCATATGAGTATTTATCTGAGTTCTTTATAAAATGCCCGTTCATATTATTTACTCATTTTCTGCTTGGATCTCTTGTATTTACTGACTTACAAGACTCTAAAAATGATTCTGGTTTAGTGGAATAATGTTAGTTACGTATGTTTCAAATAACTTATCTCAGCGTGTGGATTATTATTTCCTTATGTTTAAAATATATTTTCATTATCACTCTTTCTTGCATTTCATAGAAGTTGAATAATTTCTCAAACTACATATGGCATAGCCTTTAGAAACCTTTATAAATATTTCCTGATATACTTTTCTTAGACGTAAGCTGTATAAAGAGGTGACATTAGGAAAAGAGCAGCATAGTAGGTAATAAAAATCAATATTGACCAACAGTTCACCATGGACAACTTCTTTGTATCATAGACAAACTGAAAAATAAACATGATTGCCTCAAATACACAGAAACATGAAATTCACTAGAAAGCTAAAAGTTAGCAAAACAGACATTCACATTGTCTCATCAAATGCCACGTTCCAAGTTGGCAGAACACAGAACAATGTCACTGCCCAGGTTTGCAATTTCTTCACTGAGAACAAAGACACATAGGCAGATAGCCAGGTTTTTTT
>NC_022009.1:116361774-116362349 GCF_000317375.1 Microtus ochrogaster
TTTTGAGACATTCCTCGGTGATCCCACTTACATTACCCTGTTGGGAGTTATGCCTTTCTGATACAGCTAAACCATCTAACAGATGAAAGCAAATAAGAATCCCCAAGGGATCAGTGTGTTAGCTTTTCTACCTGCGAATAATGGTAACCCAAAAGAGGTTAAACCATCATCAGAGTCCATTTGCTCAGATTCCATATTGCCACAAAACCTTCAATCCTACCTCAGAGCAAACAAATAAAGTTTAGTACACGAGAGAGCCTAACAGTAACCTTGACTAACACAGGGTCATTGCCAGCATGAAATCCAGAAAGAAGCACGCTAGTCAGGCACCATGACTCTAACAAACACTTGTTTTAAGGATCTTATGTAGTCAAAGATTTTATATAGACCGGACAGTCTTGCAGTGCCAGGCCAGTTGCTTATATTGCTGTGCTGGGTACGTGTGACACTACAGCGTAATTCAGAGCAAAAATATGAGTGAGAGGAAAGGGAAAGCATGGAAGATGACGTACTTTAGATGATGTGCATAAAGTATCACAGGAAAGAAAAGACCCATTTTACACACACACACACAC
>NC_022009.1:116363119-116366873 GCF_000317375.1 Microtus ochrogaster
AGCCTGGTCTACAGAGCTAGATCCAGGACAGGCTCCAAAGCCACAGAGAAACCCTGTCTCAAAAAACCAAAAAAAAAAAAAGAAAAAAGAAAACACAATCCAACGTGGGGTTGTTTAACTGAACGTGTGGGGAAAAATGTGACACTAACGGTTTCTGAACACAACAGGGGCAAAACCAACTCCGTCAAACTCAAAATGTACCCGAGCCTTTCTGGTAGAAGTCACCTGTGAGTCATCATGTCACTTCGCTGTAGCTTATGCTGGCATAGTTTGCACTGAATGTGCTATTTTGCTGCCGCAAACTGTGAAATGTTTCTTGAATTACCCTGGCTCAATTTGAAGAATATTGAATGCAATAAACTGCACAGTTTAAGTGTGTATTCATATCTATATGCTCCTATACAAACATAATGTTTAATCACGGGCAACACATATTTTAATATTCTTTCTCACGGCCACTACTCAGCATGTAATTTTCCACTTAGTACAGCTACATATTAGATACTTGGATAGGCTAAGTAGTGTTTCATCAAAACATTTTAAATGAATCTTGGCTTGCTGTTTGAACAGAAATGCCGGTTTCCGAAATGCCCCTAAACGTCCTTCTGCACTTTGTGCTGCATATCCATGTGAAGCGCTGTTCTCAGCATTGATGGCTCTCGTTTCAAAATATCAATTAACTTAATAAAAAACATTGAAAATGTCCTGCAGTATCAAATACTCAAAGTAGAATGTGTTTATGTAAAAAGCAATAAGGACATATTATATCTCATTAGTTTGCAAACTGGCTTTTAAGTATAATAAGTGGGAAAATGTATTTATACCAGATTGTTCATTTGTATACCAATTTTGTGTACCTTTGTACATGGGAGATATATGATTCACATGAGTGAAAAATACGTTTACTTGTGGAAAGGATATAGTAATCCACCCCTATTCTTCCTGTGAATACGTGTGCCTGTGTCCTTCCATACGACTTGCTTGCTAGCATAGTCAAAATACAGCATCTATTTATGTGTGAAGTTTTGTATAATTACATTTATTCAATTTTAAATAAGTCTAAAATACTACAGGAAACAAGAAAATATGGTAGAAAAATACACTCAATAGTAAGAAAAAGATATACTTAAAAATAGACTCAAAGGCAAACTAAAATCATATGAAAAACCCAGAAATACTAGATGGAAACTAATAAATTACTTATTAGAAAAGATATGATGAGACAATATTACATCATGTAAAGCAAAATAAAAACTTAGTTCAAAAAATTGGTTACATGGAAAGTATTCCTTTAGAGAAACAAATAGATAATTGATTAAAAGACAGGAAACATAGACTGCAAAATCTACAGCCCATAACTAAGTGAAGCAACACACACACACACACACACACACACACACACACACACACACTGTCACTACCACTGAAAAGACAATCAGCGTATGCATTTAAGTAATGGATGCAAAGTTCTCAAATATGGAAAGAGAAGGGTGATCCCATGACAGAGACTTGAGACGGCACCCAAACACATGAAAATCAAAAAGGTTCTAGAAAAGTATGACTCAGTTAATAAACTTTTCAGAGAGAGAAGTGAAAAACTACATGGCACAAACACGGAGTTTCTGTAATAATATAAGAAGGTCTCTTAACAATGCCTGTGCCAACTGGGCGGTGGTGGCACACGCCTTTAATCCCAGCACTTGGGAGGCAGAGGTAGGCGGATCTCTGAAACCTCGAGGTCAGCCTGCTCTACTAGAGCTAGTTCCAGGATAGGCTCCAAAGCAACACAAAAGCCCTGTCTCAAAAAAAAATGATGATGATGATGATGATGATGATGATGATAATAATAATAATAATAATAAATACCTATGCCATCTGAGACATTCAAATACTGTTTTAAATACAAAAACCAATGCTGCTCTCCAGTAATAGTATAGATATAATTCTGTCCTTCAGGAACTTAATGGGATAAAGACTTTATAAAGCAATGAAAACTAAATTAATTATCACAATAGGACCTCCATATAAAGAGTGCTAACAATATTGTATAAGCAGAAATAAAACAATGCTGATTAATAATATAAGAACATATAAATGTTTATGTGTCTGAAAATGATTAAAAATTCATAAAAAATTAAATAGAGCAAAGATGTTCTGTTTCAATATTAACAAATATGTGTCTTTAAACTTGGATTTAATAGTTTAAACTACCAAAGTCATTGTTTACTAGCCAGTAAAATTATAGAGTATTTAAATTTAACATTATTCTTAAACAAAATATATAAAAAACTGTTTTATATATTTTTGTTAGTTTAAAATGAGATTTTATAACTATAAGAGATCTTATGGAATTCCATAGTATCATAAATTGAAAAGCTGTAACAGCTATAAATGGCTGAAGGAATCTGAAATGGAATCAAGCATTTTCCTGTGAAGTAACACAGAGAGAAGGAAAGAGAGAATTAATATTTTTAAAAACCTATAGAGGTAAATAGCAACTGATAACAATATAATTAATTGCCTTGCAGACAAAAATAAATAAAAAACCACACTGGGTGGCTAAATGAATAAAGGGAACGGAAAATTCAAAATATAAAATCCATAACATAGCTATCAGTATTAGCCAGTGTAGGATTCCCTCTTGCTTTAATGATTTACAATGAATAATTGTTAAGGAAATGAGGAAAATACTCCAAACTATAGCTTAAAGAGGTACATCTGCACATGATTAAAATAATAAGTAAAAAAAAATCATTTCTAGGAGAACAAAGGGGGTTACTATAGATTGACGGAGTCAGTGAAGTACCAGGCATGGTTGGGCATGCTTTGAAGGTTAGTAATCTGAAGGCAGAAACAGGCAGATTTCTGAAATCTCAAATCAATCCTTTCTTGGTACTCTTAAATTAGTCAAGGTTACAGACACTTACTCAAAAATCATGACAAGTTTAGCAAGGAGATGTGGACATTTGAGTATTACCCACAAGAAGCTGAATAAGCCAAATATGTAAATTAAATACTAATAGTAATTAGCTTATCAGATTCTGGATCAAGTTGCTACAATGACAGCAATTAGTTTGAAAAACTGAATGTTGTTCTATAGATTGGGCGTAGCAAATTTAATTTTTTGAGCACATAAGAGGCTTTCATATTTTGACTATTGTAAATACTGTTTTAAAAAACAAGGATATTCTGATAGCATTTTATCTTACTTCCAGTTATTTTTCTCTATACTCATAACTGAGGTTTTTGAATCACATGAAAGTTCCCTTTTATTTTGTTTTCTGAAGAACTTTCATAGCTTGCACTCCTATTGGTAGCACACAAAGGTTTCCCTTTTTAAATATCTTTAATAGCACTTTCTTCCTCTTATTATTGTTATAATAGCTGTTTTGGTGTGTGCAAGATGCATTTCATCATATTTTCTCTTTATACACTCTTGATGACTAGGGATTCAAGCACAGATTCATTATCTTGAAAATAATCTCTTTCACTTCATTAGACAGGCAAATCTTCTAGGCAGATATTTTATAGTTTCTTTTTAAAGAGATTTTTTTTTCATAGTGCATTGCCATGTGTGATAGTAATAAATTGTGGATACTTTTCACTTTTTCATTTATTTGACTTGGGAGCAACTTAACAAATTTTTGCTATTTATGAAGTTCTCAAAAGCTTTGCTTGTTTTCAGAAATATTTTAGTTTGGAAAATACCATCTGAATCCATTAGCTTGTAATTTTAAGATAATGTCTACAAATT
>NC_022009.1:116367548-116380382 GCF_000317375.1 Microtus ochrogaster
CACTAGGAATGCTTGCACTTGCTCTCTCTCTTCTCTATGCTGGATTCAGTTCCTGTTTCCTGTTCCTGCAGAAGACGGTGATCTGTGAGTCTACCCCTAAATAAATAACCGTTTATTATACTCAATTCTGAGCTTGTGTGGGATTTCTTTTTAGCGTTCATCTTCAGACTGGCCACAGGGAGGATGTTCAGGTCCCTGGGGTTGGGAAGAAATGTATGTCTTGGAGGGACAGAGTCCAGTGTGTGGCAGGGGTGGTGGCACAGCCTGAAGACAGTTTCTAACTTGCCTGCAGGCTGGTGGGGAAATACACCAGAGCAGTGGATTTCCACCAGGGCTGGGGACAGGGTCCAGTTGCCTTGCTGGTACTGGGAAGGGAGGGGAGTGGCACGAGATGTACCCTGGGTTGTAGTTAGGTTGTGGACTTTGGGGCAGTCCAGCTGAGAAGCCAGTCACTCACCTTTACTTTAAATTGGTGTAGTTGGCACCCGTCCTATGTAGATTTCTAAGGTTGCGAGGGAGGGCTGGCCACAGGATGGTACTATTTTATGAAATGGATTTATTTGTTTCATCAATGTTCTTCATCAATTTTCCTTATTGCCTTTGTCCAAATATCTTTAATATCTGTTTGATTTATAATTTGAACCACAAACATGCTAACAGGATATGAGGGCTCTTCACCAAATACCAATATTATCAAAAGCTTTCTTTCTTTTGTTTGTTTGTTGCTTGTGTGTGTGTTTGTGTGTGTGTGTTTCCATATGAAGCTGAAAATTGTCCTTTTCAAATATGTAAGGATTCTTTGAGAATTTCAATGGAGGTTGTATTGAATCTGTAGATATTTTTACTGGTAAGTAAGCATGGGGGATATTTCAATATTCAAATATGATTTATTTCCTCTTTGTCTTAAAGATTTTATTATGGAAGTTTTCATTGCATTGGTTAGAATCATTCAAAGTATTTCGTTTTTCTAAGGGTATTTATTTCTCAGTGAACTAGTCATTTGTATATAAAACGGCTAATGATTTGTGTGGGTTAATTTTATAATCAACTCCTTTGCTGAAAGTAACAGCTGTAGGAGTCTCTTGGTCAAATTAATTGGGTCACTTATGTAAACTATTTTATCATCTGCAAATGAAGATACGTTGATTCCTTTTCCAATTTACATCCCTCTAATCTCCTTCAGCTGTCTTACCTATCTAGTTAAGACATCAGGTACTATATTGAAGAAGTAAGGACAGAGTGTACAACCTTGTCTTGTTCCTGATTTTACTAGAAATGCTTTGCATTTCTCTACAGCTTGAATGATACTTGCTTCACATTTGGTGTAAAGTGCCGTTAGAAGTATGTCACCTATATGTATATTCTCTCCAGAACTTTCATTGTGAAGGGAACTCAAGTTTTTAAAATGATTTTTCTGCATCTAATGTGATAATCCTATGGATTTTGTCTCTCAGCATGTTCATTTGGTGGATTCCATCTATTACTTCACATATGGTGAATCATCCTCCTTCTCGGGGATAAAGGCTACTTGATTATGATGAATGATGGTTTGGATGCGTACTTGAATCCAATTTTCAAATATTTTATTTAGAATTTTTACATTTTTTCATTTACCCAAGTCATTTATTGGATATATACACTAGTCTAATTTTTCATTTGATAATAGAAATCTCTTCTGTGTTCACAATTATCATTATTTTCGTGCAAAGTTATTGTGAGCCACCCTCTTCATAAAATTGTAATTTTTTAATAGAACTTATTGCAAATGAGACTTGGATGCAGAAATAATTTTTAACTGCTCAATCCTTTCTGTTTAAAAAATGCTATCAGCTCTTTGATGTGCTATAACTTCCCAGTTTTGACACTGTATTCTGAACCCTTGTTCAATATTCCCAGTATCTGATAGCAAAGTAAATTGAAGTTGACAGTCTTTATGGAGGAAATTTTCCAGTTAGCAAAACGTTTTGCTATCTAGAGACCATACTTACCCATTTAAAAAATAAATTTCAGTATTATGAAATCTGAAATATTATGTAACAAATTGGAATGTGTTTGACACATTTCATTTTTCTTATTATAAACATATTGGTAAAGAGAAACCTGAAATGCAGGTCACTTAAAGATTTCATTTAAATGTATTCCATGCGATCTATTTGGGCACTATTTTTTGTACTTAGTATACTATCACATGCTCTTTATATATATCATCTAAACATATTTCCCTGATTGTAAATTTCTCATGAATACTAAGTACTCCAAATATATTTAAGTCATTTATCTTTTTAGATAATCTTTCTCCTAATATGAGAAAGAATATGTGTGTTTTAGTCAGTAATCTGGGTTTAGTATAAAATTTTCTTAATATTAGTTTTGCTGTTGATAGTATACAAAAATGCTAACCAAATAATTGTCACACTCTATGTAAATCCAGTAAATACAACTTCTCAAATAGTTCACAATGTCTTAAAAATTTAGATCTGTATACATAAATTAAAGGTAAAAAATAGTCTATTTACATACCCTGGTTATATTCAATGAGAAAAGACAATTCTTAGTAATCTATGAAATTTGTTCATTATTATGATTTAGTATAACATTATAATGAAAAACTTCATAAGATCCAGTGACAAGAAGTTTCTAAAATGATGGCACAGAAAACTAGCTAAGCAGATGGAGGAACCTGGTGATCACGATTGTTGACTGGAGTTTGATCCCTGGTACCCATTTAACCATAGGAGAGAACATACTCCAAAAGTTATTCCTTGGTATACCCTTCACTGTGGCATACACACATACACGCACACCACACACACACACACACACACACACACACACACACACACACACATGCTTTCAAGGAATTTTCTTTAATTCCTAAGGTAAATTGTAGAAAAGATGATACTTATATTTGCATGCATAATTTGATCAATTCATTATCTATTATCATGAGTTTTTCCTTTAATGAGTATAAAGTATTTATCCTTTTCTATTCTGACTAGGTGTAGGTTGAAGCCATATCATACATGGTACAACAAGAAAAATAATTCCTGAAAATTGCTGACTTACATATAAATGCTGGGCATGGGCATGCTAATGCATATGCACATATAAGTAAACATAGAAAGGTATATAGCAATCAAAGCAAGACAGGTGTTAGCTGTCATGGTGTATATAAATTTCCCCAAAACCTTGAATGCTTTGATTTGTAAGTAGTACATGCAAATCTCACGGATTGCATTTTTACTACAACTAAAGTAAATCTATATAGGTGTAATTCTGTCAACTGATAATAAAGGTATCAACTGTAAAAAGAAAAAAGACATTTCTGATAATTAAAATCATACTTTTGTCTTTTGTATTAGTTAAATATTTATAAATAGGTAGATAGGAAGCTGAATAGCTAAATCTGAGAACAGTTTTATTTATAAATACTCCAATCTCTCAGTTGAAAACCACCCATAATCATTTGCCTTGTGATTTCATTGTTAAGTTTTGAAATAGAAGATGCTGAGAAAACTTATCCATCTTCCTTAAAATCTTGATGTGAAGTTTTTGCAAGATCATATGAAATGTGACATTAATCTTCATACTAAATCACCATGTATTTCTCCTTTCAGAGCCTCTCAGAAGAGATAACAGGTGATGTCTGTCAACATGACTGGTGTAAATAGCTGGATAACTGCTTCTTGCTAGATCCAATAGTTTCATGAATCCTTTTTTTTCTATATTTAAACAGGAGATATGACTAAATAGGGGTAGCTCATTTTAGCACCACTGTGAAAATTTCTCTGGCAAGTTCATGTGTATTAGTATTTCAACACATAACACTTGCATTGACTGTCTTCATATACACTAGTAAATATGTCAGTATTAGAACAGTTCTTTATTCACCTTGACTTCAATGCTTTATTTATTTTACCTTTATATTGTATTTACTTTATTATTATTTTTGTTATAGCTAATAACTTATAGCATCCTTGAAATACTGAGAATATTTTGAAAGATTATATCATAGTGATCATAAGAATCTAGTTTGTAATATAACAAAAATATTGAAGAATAGTAAAGCTGCCCATGTGATGAATCATTATACTTGGTGTCCTGGGTCTGTAATATATTTGTAGGCTAACACAGAAAGTGAGTTAATCAGAATTTGTTATAATCTGAATTTATAACTGATTTCTGCTTAATATTGCCCTATGGAAGGTCTCAAACATTTTCTTTTTTTTATTTTTTTATTTTTATTTTTTTTTTGGTTTTTCGAGACAGGGTTTCTCTGTGGCTTTGGAGCCTGTCCTGGAACTAGCTCTGTAGACCAGGCTGGTCTCGAACTCACAGAAATCCGCCTGCCTCTGCCTCCAGAGTGCTGGGATTAAAGGCGTGCGCCACCATCGCCCGGCCTCAAACATTTTCTTTTTTATATTTTTCTTACTTCTTTTAAAAAGAAACTAAACTATCTTTTTTCATTACACATATCAATTATAGTTACCATTCCCTCCTCTCCTCCCATACCCTCCACCTCTCCTCCCACATCACCCCCCATCCATTCCTCAGGGAGGGCAAGGCACATTGCTGTGGGGCCAGTCCAAGGCTCTCCCTACTGTATTTAGGCAGAGCACAGTATTCATCCAAAGAGAATGGGTTCCAAAAAAGCCAGTACAAGCAGTAGGAATATTTCTGTCTCAAACATTTTCAACTCACCTTTTGTCATATAAAATATTGTAAAATTTATTAGAATATTCTATGGGAAAATATCTGATACCAATGAGCCATAAATACATGTGAAGATGATTTGAAAACTTGAAAAAACATAAATGGCTAAATGAAAATAATGAGACTTATCAGAAAATGAAATTCCTAAGGGAGAATAAAGAAGACAAAAGACTTCAGTGAAGAAAAGGTGACATTAAGGGAAATTTTTTCTTTATGTTTGTAGATTAAATGATGTACATTTCATTAGTAAATATGTGCTAGTTCCCTTCAGTTGAGGGATGTTACTACTCCTGCAGAGGACCCGAGTTTGTTCCTACCACCCACGTTCAGATGTTGGCTGCCTCACATCAGCCTGTACTTCTCGCCTCAGGGGATCTTCTAAGCTGTGAGGACAGTTTCACATAAGTGGCACCCAGCCCTCCAGACACATACATAAAAAAAACAAAAACAAATCTTCAAAAGAAATAAATACAGCACATTATTTTTTACCACAAGCGGTATATTTTCTCAGTTAAAATAGTAAATGGAAAGTTAAAAATATCACAGTGTACCTTCATTTTGCTTTATGTTACACAAGGTAATTAAGCACATGGTTTCCAAAAGGAAAAGGAAAATGATGTCAACTGAGTCCTACAGCTAAAGAAGCGCTATTAAAAAAAAAATCAATTCACAGAAACACGGGAAGCTTGCTTTCAGAAATTATAAGAAAACACATTGTGGCAACCATCCTACTGTTTATTCATTTCTCAAAATAGTACAAGCATTTTCACAAAAGACAAGTTATTCATTATGAATTGTCCCGAAGGAATAGATTTTTTTAAAGAGGGCTCCAAATTTCTCCTTTGCAAAAGAAACCAATTTCAAGAATAAGGTGAAAAACTCAGCAAGAATACTGCAGCTGCTCTGAGCATATATACTGCCTTTACGGTGTACATATGTGGGTATTTGAAGATCATTTACAATAGAATTTAAGCAACTTGCTATATATTTTCACTGAATCTTCAACTGCATTGGAACATTGCATTCTCATTCATTGGCAACTGTAGCCACTTACAAAAAGCAAAGTTCTATAATGACAGCATTGTATGTTTTTGATTAATGGTTATTTAAACTTTAAGTAGGTGAGTGCTATGAAAATAGTTTATATCATTTCATAATAAAGCCTCCTCAAGCTCTAAATCCTTAAAAATATAACAATAGCATTGGAATATAACCCCTTTAGTCTCGATCAGTAGAAGAATATAGCCTTATTTTAACACCTGTTAGTAGTGATTATGGCTAAATATTTTCAGAGCCATATTTCATGACACTAATTTAGAAAAGAAGAGATGTCTTAGTTTCCTTAATATATAGGCATGATTATAAACAGTGTAGGCATTCTAATGTGAAGATAGATGTTGCTGATGGACTAGGGATTATATTTTCTGCTCTATAACTGAACTGAGATGGCACTGTTTAGATCACAAACACAACTTTTAAATGCTGAAAGACATATCTTTTAATAAGTTAGTACTTTCCTTTAATTAAGAATTTAAGTCGGGCGGTAGTGGTGCACGCCTCTAATCCCAGCACTCGGGAGGCAGAGGCAGGTGGATCTCTATGAATTCGAGGCCAGCCTGGTCTACAAGAGCTAGTTCCAGGTCAGGAACCAAAAACCTACAGAGAAACCCTGTCTCGAAAAACCAAAAAAAAAAAAAAAAAAAAAAAAAAAAAAAAGAATTTAAGTACTTTCTGAAACTTCATCAATGTGCCTATTGTTTCAATAAGAAATATAACTTTCCAAATTAAAAATTATTCAATGTATTGTCACATATTTAACCAATTTGCAAATTAGTCTGGATTCCAGATGGGTATATTTGCTGCCCACAATGAAAATAATATTTCTGATAAAATATAAAGCTCTCTGCTCTATATTTTATTATTCATGCAACCTTCACTTTGAGTAAGCTATTCTTTGTCTCTCTATAAAACTAGAAAATTATAATCATCTTTATTTTTTCAACAGCATATTCTTTAATATGACCCTGCCTTAATATGAAATATTGTATATGATATGGAAATTTTCCTAACAATTTTCACACTGGCAAAGAAGAAGAATCTACTACTTAGTGAATGTATTTGCTTACATGTTCCTTGAATTCTTTACCTTTTGCTTTGGAAAATGTACAAACATTAAATTTTGTTATATTTTTTGAACCCTTAAAATGACAATAATCAGTAATCAGACAAAATTTACTATCTTCATTAAAACTAACAAACAAAACAAAATAAATCACAAATCAAACAGTGATCTTACTAAACATAACACTGAAGAGATTTTACAATTAGTTTTATATTTCAATCTTCCTTTTTTATACTTTAATTCATCAGAAAAATGTGTTCAAGTAGCAAATTAAGAAGTATAGTTTCAGTCAATCTACAGCTAGCCATAAGAAAAGTGTAGAAACAGAAACATTAAATCCACAACAAACACAAATTCGGGCTTCCTTTTATAGAGTAAACACTATTGTTGGACTAAATCAATTTAGCAGTAAAATAATACTTAATGAAGTCTGCCTAACTCAGAGATCAGTGCATTGCCCTGCTATCATCATAGAAGCTTCCTGCTGTAGTAGATAGAAAAAAAATACAGAGACCACCAGCTGGACAATATGGAGAGTATGACGGACATTGAAACACTCAGACCTAAACAGGATGTCTCCATCAAATCTGTCCTCTCAGGGATCAGGGAGAGGTAAAAGCCAGAGGGGATGATGTACTCCAAGGAAAGAAGGACCTAGGATCAACAGAACTGATGCACATAAGGCCTCTTAGAGACTGAAACAAGTACAAGTCCTTCGCTTTTCTGCACCTAGAGCTGTCAGAAGTGAACACATGCCCCATCCCTATCTAAATTAAGTGAATTGCAGTTTATAATCATTAGCAACTGAAAATTTCATTTCCTCCAAAAGAATCTCACTGGGGAAACAACAGGAAATAAACTCACAAACATTCTTGAAGGTTCTTTTTTTCATAATGACATGACAGCACTTTTCGCTTTAATCCCATTTTTATTTTCATTTTACTTATATCTTTTCTCTCTTTACACTTCAGACCCATGGTGTTTTATGAGATTTCTAAGGGTGCAAATGAGAGGGGCTTCTGTATCCATATCTGTTTCTTATTTCTTTCCTTGGGTACTTTTCTGTTTGCAAGTTTTCAATGTGCTAGCTTTTGGACTATCATATTATATTATAAATTATGTTATATTGCTTTATATTATAGTATTATCCCTGAGAATCTAATTTGTGTTCTGATGTGAGACAGAGAGCATGTAGACCAAGTTGAGAGGGAACGTGGAGAGGAAATTGAAGTAGGAGAGGTGAGGGAGGGGAAACCATAGTCAGGATTTATTATATTTTTAAAAACCTATTTTCTCTAAACCAGAGTAATAAACAGCCAGGGAGGAGAAGTCCGAGGAGATTGATAGTTTCCAAAAGAACAGATAGATGAATTATGAACTATAAGAAAGAAAATGGGAGGATGATGTGCAAGAAAAGGGAGGACTCTTTATCTAGAACGTGCATAAAGTACAATTTTAGCAAATGTGTTTTTGTAAACATATTAAAATGGCAATTCAAATGATATATCCTGACATTTTCAGAATATTGTTCTTTTCCTTCTCCTTTCCCCTATAATTTAATGCTGTAAACATGTCATTCACTAATAACATTTGAAGAGAAGATGAGTCTTGGTTTTTTATTTGGTGTAAGGATAAGACAGGACAACTGGATAAGAATATCATTTTTTGTTATATTTTCAACCATGGCAAGAAAGATATGAAATAGGCCTTTCTTTTTCTTATTCTTATTCTTTTCCTTTTCTTTTTCTTTTTAAGAAAATAAATTGTAATAAGATTTAAAAAATTTAGTCACATCAAAGTTTCTCAGAAGTGGAGCCTGATGCCTGTGTTGGCAAGGAAGTGAAACATATTTGTAATGAAACAATGTGTTTTTCATTTTTATAAATGGGAGAAAGAAGGAAGGAGTCAGAGAGAAGCCAGGAGTGGCTGGAGACAGATGCTGGGAAATTTAGCAGGTAAGCCACAGCCATGTGGCAATATACAGATTAACAGAAATGTGTTCAATTAATATAAAAGTTAGCCAATAGGAAGCTAGAGCTAATGAGCCAAGCAGTGATTTAATTAATATAGTTTTTGTGATATTATTTCTGGTCTAAGTTAGCCAGTTTGCTGGGAACTTTCAAGCGACCTCTTTCCACCACTTCATGGCTTGAGTGAAAATTTTAAGACTATTATAAAAAGCTATTGAAATAAATAACTATAAAAAGACACATTTAAAAAAACTTATTGTCAGGCTGTATTACTTTTAAACATTAATATATGAATAATAGTTTCATAGAGCTGGGTGGTGATAGCACACACTTTTAATCCCAGCACTCAGGAGCCAGTGACAGGCAGATGTCTGTGAGTTCAAGACCAACCTGGGCTACAAGAGATAGTTCCAGGACAGTTTACAAAAAGTACAGTGGAATCCTGTCTTGACAAGCCAAAAAAAAAATTGTTTCATAATGAAATGAAAATGAGTTTTACCCATTTCCATAACTATACTTCCTTTAAGGAGTGTGTAACTAAAGAAAATGGACTGCTGATCTGTGAGTCTACCCCTAAATGAAGAAACCTTTATTACAGCCCATTCTGGGCTAGTGTGGGACTGATTTATTGTAATTGACAACTTGTTCTCTGAAATTTGTCCATTTGTGGGTCTCTGCACAGTTACTGTCTACTGAAAGTAGAAGCTTCTGTGATGCATAAGGAGAGATGCACAAATCTGAGATGTAATTATAAGTCAGTAGATTTGGTTTATTTTGTTTGTTTTGGTTTATTAGGTTTGTTTTCTGCCTGACCTTAATGTGCCAGGTAATGAGGAATTCCTCTCTGAATGCTATGAATATGTTTTTATAGCCATTAGATAATAATAAACATGTTGCTTTGGCCTATGGCAGGGTAGAATATGGCAAGGTGGTAAATCCAAGTAGAGAAAGAGGAGGAAAGAAAGTAGAGTTGGGCAGATCCTGTTTTTAAGCACTTTGAGTAATTCCTTTGAAATTTCTACATCCTTTTAACACTAAGAGGTGCCTTAAACTAAGATGCATATGAAAATGAACCAACTTCAGATTAAAACTACTTTATTTAATTAAAAAAGAAAGTCACATTTTCCAAAATGGGTAAGTTATCTTGGTTCTTTGGAGGTAAATTTAATTTCCCTTGCCCATGGCAGTCTAGGAAAAAAAAATGTACATCTCATTTATCTTCATAAAGGCTAAATAGTTTTACTGCGGTGGCTATGCCTTTTTTTTGTAAAGCAAATTAAGCAATTTTATGTTTTAGAATGGTACTCCTGTTTTCATAAAATACCTTTAAAGCAATTTTAAAATTAGTCTTGTAGAATTTGATCAAATTTGAGTGATATCCACTATAGGTCAGCTCTAAAGTAATTCTTTGGCTTGTAACTTCTGTTTCTAGACAGTCTAAGTTGTAATAAAAAGCTTGTTATAGTAAAAATAAGACAGTCATGAATATCAGAAGACAGTTAACATCTATAGAAAATTTGTATGAACAGGCAATTTTAGATTTTTTCTACTGTTTGATTGCCTTTAATGAGAAAAATTTACATTAAACATCTTTGACACCTAAACTAATACTCTTGTTTGTTATCTCAGTGGTAAATATGCTAGAGCATTTATATTAACCATGCTTGATACAGTTCTGTATGTCTTTAAGGTTCTAGTTTTCATTTCATATAATATTCAGAGATTTGGTGGTTCTATGATTTATTATAAATACAGTTTACTAATTCTTTGAACCCTTCCCACATACATGTTTAGCATTCCCCACATATATGTACAGCTTTTTCATCATATACGTTCTCCACATCTCCCCTACTTCCTCCTGGGCCTGTTCCTCTAACTTCATGAGGCTATGTTGTGCAGCTGTCCTGGGGTGCTAGGACATACATTGGAATGTGGTCAGATTTTTTTTTTGTTTTATTTTTAACCATATTGGTTACATATTTTAAAAAGTTAATGAAGTTACACTGAAGTATATTCAATTATTTCTGGAATATGTATTACATTTATTTTATGAATACATAAAATTGTTCATGTACATTTATATGGTATTATTAATATATTCATAGTACATAAGTAGTATAATTTCTGGGTTATACTAGTTTATTCCATGTGTTTATTTTAAGTGAGTCAGCTCAGCTAATTTTAAACTTAAACTGTGTGTCCACAGAGGAGATGACTCAAATAGCAATAAGTCAACATAATCAAATTGATTAAAACTTTTGCACAAATTATGGTAAGACTTTTGTACATATTTGTAAGTTGTTGATAAATCTTACAATAAATGATGGAGAAAAGGATGTATGGACAGTTCAGTAGGTAAAAAATTATTGAGCAAACATAAGAACCTAAGTCCAGAAATCAATACCTACATAAAACCTACAATGGTAGATGCAGGTATTCCCAGACCCAGGAAGGTAGAGAAAGGAAAATAGATACCAAATGCTTCCTAATCAGCAGTTGCTTCCTGTCCAATACTGCCGTATTCCTCCTTTATGAACTTTATTTTTGAGTTTAAGCATTCATTACAACATTTCTCTGTTCCTTTCCCTCTTACATATACTCCAATATAGGCCTCCCAGCTCTCATTCTAATTCATGGCCTCTTTTTTTCAATATAGTTATTTCATGATCCATACATCTATGTTGGAATAAGATATCTATATGTTTATAAACAAATATATGATGTATGGTTCTAAATATGGCCTGTTCCATTCATGTAATACCATCCCAGTACTTTGAGAGGCCAGTCTCAAAAATTAAAGGGGAGACCTTTGTGAAATCTTAGCTTCCGCAAACCCACATACAAGACATGCATTTACCACACCCATATGCTTACACCCACAACATGAACATATAATATAAAAACACAGAGAGAAATAGGTTATTTTGAATATACTGAATTTTTAGAAAATTGTCTTCTTTGAATCAATAGCACATTTTATAAGTTAAATTATATATGAAGAAAAAGACACATTACTCAGCGAGACTAAAAATGCAGCATAGTAATTGAAACAGTCTTTTTTAAGGACTATTAAAAACAATTAACTTAAAATTAATTGTAGTTGCCACTTTTCGTATGCATAGAAATAAGAATCTGAATGGAAACTTCATGCCTTATACAAACTGAATCAAAGAAGGTCAGAATTAAAGATAAATTGTATAAAGCAAATAGGTTAGAACCTGATGTGAAATTATTGTGATTGATATTCAGTCAGAGCTTTTATTTACGGCATGAAAAGTACATTCTATAGAAATAAATTTGATAAATTTGATTTCATAAATATTTTTACTGTCAAAAGCACTGGTAGCAGGATGAAAATATAAGCCAAAGAATAGTTATGAGGCACACAAAAAGCACACTTTGATGCATTTGTAGCTAGATTACACGGTAGTTTGCATTATGTATGTACAGTTTCATGTGGTTTTCTATAAGTAGAATTTTGAACTAAATAGATATTCTAGAATACTTTAGACTGGAGGTTCTCAACCTGTGAGTCATGATGCCGTTGGGAGTGGAATGTCCCTTCAAAGGGGTCACCTAAACTATCAGAAAACACAGATATTGACATTAACAGTAGCAAAATTGCAGTTATGAGGTATCAATGAAAGCAATTTGATAGCTAGGGGTCACCACAACATAAGGAACAATATTAAAGGGTCAAAGCATTAGCAAGGCTGAGACACTCTGCTTTTGATCATCTGTCCCCAATTATTTTCAAAACAGAGTGAAAGGCTAACAGAAGAGGTGCTGTCAGGGCAGGGTGAGAAGCAGTGATTGAAATGTGAACTGTCTCTCATATGCTCACCTGTTTGAGCAATTGTTTTCTCGATGTTCAAGAAGGATGTGGAACCTTTAAGAGGGAGTCATCTGGCGATGGATGGAGATAGAGACAGAGACCCACATTGGAGCACTGGACTGAGCTCCCAAGGTCCAAATGAGGAGCAGAAGGAGGGAGAACATGAGCAAAGAGGTCAGGACCGCGAGGAGGTG
>NC_022009.1:116381157-116384933 GCF_000317375.1 Microtus ochrogaster
TAACAAGTAATGCTTGCCTGAAGATAAGATTGTAGAGATAATCCACTAGAGACCAGGCAGTGGTGGCTCACACCTTTAATCCCAGTATTTGGGAGTCCCACACCTTTAACCCCAGCATTAGAGAGGTACAGATAGGAAGGGATATGGCTGGTTAGAGAGAGGACTATAAGGCTGGAGGGGACAAGAACTCATTGCAGCTATGTAATAGTCAGAGTCGGAAGATGTCATCTGCAGACATCTGGCAGTCTGAGGGCAGAATCACCTTTTGGTCTGAGGATTTGGTTGAGTTAAAAAGTCTCTCTAGTGGCTGGCTGCATTGGTTCCCTAATATATGACTCTGTTTTTTTTTTTTTAAATTAAGAACAGTTAGAATTTGTGCTATACAAGATTCCTTTAATATTCTCCCACATGATGACAATGGGCTCTGAGAAAGGAGGTCTTTGAGTGAATGAGTGAAGAAAAGCTCTTAACAGAAAGATGCAGGTATCTCGGAAAATGTTTCTCAAAGGAGGATGAAAACTATTTTTAACAGGAAAAACAACATTGCTATAGTCCTCTGACTTGGAGAAGAAGAGGACATGAAACACCAGACTTCTCTGAACTGTGCCCAAGTACCTAAAATACTGTTATTCAGGCTTGATCTTTGCACTTCCTAAAATCTATATTAATATTAAAATTATATGAATTTGAGTTTTTCCTTAGGAAACATAGTATAACTTTTGAAGTTCAGCCCTGGTGCTGAACCCGTGTCCATTTCCCTTCATTATCTCTGATACTCCTTTCAATGACACATGATGTCTCTATTTTGTCTTGGTGAAATCATTCAATGTGAAACTGTTTCCATAAATTATCAAAAATGAGTTGTTAGTTCAAACTAAATTGAGATCTGGTTATTAGGAGTAAAATAAGAGCCAGAGGGAAATGAATGGTACTGAGGATTGATTGTCTTCCAATCAACACAATTGATGCACATAGGAACTCACAGACTTTGACAGTATTCACAGGACCTGCAAAAATCCAAACCCAATTTGATTCCATTGGACTTCACTGAAAAGAGTAATTTTTGCTTTGCAAGTGGATGCCAATTTGAGATTGCTTCTTTATTGGGAATGGGAACCCATGTCCAATTCCCTTCTCAGCACTGTGAGCCTGTCTGTCTGGAATCTATGCTTGTCTTGTTCATGCCATTTCAGCTCCTGTGAATTAATATGTACATCTCTTCTGTCTTGTGCGAGAGAGCACATTTAGAGGACAAACACTATGGAAATTCTTTTTTACTGGCGTCTCCTTTTCCTTAAATATGTTGCCTTCAATTTATTCCAACTGTTTCTGTTGCATTTCATATCTCTCTTTGCCTCTTTCTTTCCTTTTCATTATATATCTTCATAAGTCTTATCTTCATTAATTACACGGTACAGACAACACACGCTTGTCTTGAAAATTACATTGCCAGAAATGTTAACCCAAAATTCTTCGGCATAGCACCCCATAGATTTTTCAGAGAAGGGCAAAAAGTAGCGACATTCTTTGCCAAAACAACAGAAAAGTGTTTTGTACATACATGACTAATATTTTTCCCTTCTAAAACCTCTTGAGTAAAGCCCCAAAGTTGACATCACTTTTACAATTACTGTTTGGCACACTCATACTAATATGGCACATTTAGTTCCACCTAAATTGTTTATATGCTTTTGTGGTCCAAAGGCCCAAAGTCATCAATATTTCTTCAACAATCAGCATAGTCATGTAAATCACACCAAAACTCTGTGTACCAAAAGTCTCTGGTACCAATTTCTGTCTTAGCTACCATTCTATTCAGGTGAAGAGGCACGATGACCAAGACAACTCTTACAAAAGGAAGCACATAATTACGAACTTGCTTACATTATAAGACAGTTGTTCCAGATCAACATGACTGGAAGCAGAGAGACATGGTATGGGAACAATAGCTGAGAGCTTTGCAAATTGATTTTAAGGCAGCAATCAAAGATAAAAATACTGGGCCTGGCCTGGTGCTTTAAAAGGTTAAAGGCCCTACTCACATATTTCCCTTAATAGGGCTGTACCTCCCAATCTCTTCAAAACAATTCTACTATATGGGCAATAAGCACACAAACATCTAAGTCCATGGAGGCCATTTTCCTTCAAACTGTCACGGAAGCTTGTCATAGCTAATGATATTCTCAATTTTTGGAAGCAAAAGGGTATTCCAAAAGATGCCTTAGATTTCCAATGAGGCCACATTGATACATGTACCCTAAACAGTATAAAACACACACACACACACACACACACACACACAACACACACACACACACACACACAGGTCCCAGGGGCCACTAGGCACCCTTCACTTTTCTACAGTCATCCTATAGGCCACTCAAGATATCTTTATAAAAGCTCAAATCCCATTTCCCAGATGTAGAAAATGCATGGAATAAGGTGATAGACTTCTGTGAATAACAGACACTTTGAGTAATTTCCATCTCTATTTTCTTTACTATAGAGTTGTAACTGAGAAATGAAAAATTGGTTTTCTTAAACAGATGTCACTAGTCGTGTCATGCATGGGGTCAAGCTAATGTCCCAAAGTTGTTGGCCACCACAAAATAGAATCCACGGCTTTCGCTTTATTTATTTGTTGTGCTTTGGTAACTATTATTATTGGGTTATTTCTTGTTTGTTTGATTTTCATGTTTCATAGAGGAGGAATAATTGCTATTGGGAGATTAGAAGAGGAGTTGTTACAAGGAAAAGAATATCATCAAAATATATTGCACGGCACAAAAATGGGATAGAATATGAGTAGAGATATCAGAGTAAGAGGGGCAGAAAAAAACAGAATCATATTCAATACACGCTAATCCATCAGTTAATGGCTGATCTATATAAACAGCATTATTCTTCATAAACAGTAAATTTTCAAGTTGACTGCAATCTTTATAGTGGCAGACACCAAGAATGATTTCATCGATAGCTGCCACTTTGTTCTGGTGAAGTGAGATTTCACATTGTGTAATGTAGTATTTTATAGTACAATCTAATGACACTTTTGCTAATGTGTGACTTCAGTCGAAGCCTTATCTTTGCTGCCACCTCACCTTGCACATCTGTGAGCCGTTAACACTCTAACATTGTTATCTGTGGCCGATTTAGCTACAATTTCTAATCCCATTGATTTCTGGAGCTGTTTGTCCAGCTAGATGGATATCCTCATCTTGGAGGCAATGCTAGTGTGAAATGCTCTTTTCAGGTCAGAGAGAAAGACTATATATATGTGGTTTGTAGACTATTTAAGCAAGTTCTTCAGTTCTATTTTATAACTTTATTTTGTGAGCCTTACCGTTACACATATACTCATCATATATATAAATAATGCTATTATTGTTTATTTCTTACAAGTATTAAAATATCCATATCTTTGGAGTTTTAGGTTACTTCATTTATTTATTTTTTTTTAGTAATTATATAAATAGACAAATTATTGCATTTGATGCTTGAATGCATCTGTAGACTTGAAGTCAATTTGTACAGAAAACTACCTAAGAAATTAGGGTCTTTTTAACAAGCACAATCCAAAGGTCATCCAATTTCTAAAATATTTTAGCAATTACTACTGATCCTTGAAGTATTTTTTTTTTATTTTATGGTTCACATGCCTAATATAAATTGGATTTTTGTTCTTTTTTTGCTAACTTTTTTAAATATTTAATAATGGTAATTTTAGTGGGACAAATCAGCATTATATCATATAAATGCATACATGTGCTTATATA
>NC_022009.1:116385033-116393263 GCF_000317375.1 Microtus ochrogaster
TATATAAGTCATTATAAAGATAATTATACATAACATATTATAAGTAAAATGAAATGTAATATGTAATATATAATAATGAAGGTAATTATAATTGGTTAACAGATCCAACAACATGGCTTTCTTTGAGATACATATGTTTTGGAATCCCCTAAAGAAATAATTCCATCCTGCTGAATTCTGTGATTATTTTTGATCTCCTCCTCACCTGAAGATGGAAATTGCACAATAATCCCATACTAGCTCAGAATTGCATATAATACAGGGTTAATTATTTTGGGGAAGACTTACAGAAACCCCTTCCCCATTGTAGCACATCTCCTGATTTCCATTATAAGGTCAACATATCCTTGAAACACATCAACTGATTTCATTCAGAAGTTGTTTTTTTTTTTTTCTATTATCCATTGTCTCTCTGCTGCTGTTGATCCTTTCTCATTGGTGTTAAGAAAATTCAAGGTTAATAAAGCATTATGCAATCTATTTCTGGGAGTATTTCCCATTCATTTCTGTTTATTTTGCAAATCCTTGAGATTTTGATTTGATCTTTCTACAACTGCCTGACCTGTAGAACTGTTTGTTATACCTGCAGTTGGAGGCTGCCTGTTCATTCCCAGCTACCCAGGACAGAAATAATCACTTAGAAACAACATTATTTAAATATCTGCTTGGCCAATCACTTAAGCATATTGCTAGGCAGCTCTTATATCTTTGGTTAACCCATTTTCATTAATCTGTGTATTGGCACTGACTGGCTTACCAGCAAGTTTCCAATTGGCAGCTTGCGTTTATCAGCTCTGGCAGCTCCAAGGTGTCCCTTTGAGTCCAATTTCTTTCTCCCAGTTTTTCCTGCCTAACTTTACTCTGCTCTATCACATGCCAAGTCATCTTTTTTATTTATTAGCCAATAAAAACAGCACATATACAGAAGGACTTCCCACACCATATACCTGTAATACGTTTTATATTATGATAAGCAAGAAAACTGTTTCTTATATTAGACACATGATGAACCATTGTTTGTCTTTATTTGTGAAGGTACACCCATGATGGCCATAAATTCTAATAAATGCATGATTACTGAATCAGCTTTTTCTGAGCTCAAGTCATTTGCTCATTGAAAACTCATAGGTTTGACTACTGATGAAATAAAAAAAAAACTTGTGGGAAAACAATAAACCACGCAAAGAGCATGTGCTATTTTGGGGGAGAAATTAAAAGCAATTTTCCCAAAAGTGATAGAATTAACCTTATAAAGAGAACTACTTGGATTCTTCCCTGAATTGTACATGATGCACCAATAACTGGAGCATGTAGATTTATACTGATGCAAATAAATTAGGAAAGGCATGTTACAAATCAGAAGAATTAAGTAAGGTGGAACAAAGCCCTTATAATTCTGTCCTAAAGGCAGATTTATATGCTATTCTCATGGTACTAGGGATTTCAAAAAACCTCTCAATATAGTTACTGATTTACAATATGCAGAAAGAGTTGTCTTGCATATTGAAACCACTGAATTTATACCACATGATACATAATCATCATAAGATAATTTGCTGCATCGTATACAGGATCTTTTCAATTTCTTTGGTTTCCAAATCTAACAATGATTATTCTCTTCTCAGTACAACTACTACATAAGAATATTTGTGTAACTGGGACATGGTGGTTCACATCTTTAATACCAGACAATTAGAAGGCAGAGGCAGGTGGATATCTGTGAATTTGAGATCAACCTGGTCTACAAAGAGAGTTCCAGGAGAGGCTCCAAAGTTTTACAGAGAAATCCTGTTTGGGGAGAACCCCTCAAGAAATGTGTAATTGATCTGTAGCTATGTAGAATGTCTTACCTCTTCTAATCATTACATTCATGTATAGAGTAATCTTATAGAATTGCAGTCCCTGAGTTCTGTGGTTTACTAGATATATTGCCTCTCTGCTGTCACACCAAAACTGCTTGATTAGTTGATTTGATTTTGTCAGAAATCTGTTCCTATCGTATATCATATATTTCAAATCTTAGGAAAGTTACTACGTAGTTCGGAGTTCTAGTTAATACTTCAAAACTGAGGCTCTGTTTCTATGGGATACCATTGGGGAATACAGAATTTTCTTTTCCAATGATTTACTTAAAGAAAGTTGGTGTAAATGCAGGACTTAGCAGAATCATAATGAAAGAGTTAAAAGATCTGGGACTTTGTTGAGATACTATTTCCTCTTAGTGTCAAATTTAAATCAAAATGCTTTTTTTCTGAACTTGTGTGGGAGGTCCTTATTCTTCTTCTGGAAAATGCCAAATAGCAGATGACACCAGTGCAGCAAGCAGGTCCAGAGGACAGAGTTAGGGGGTGGGGGAGGCAGAATTAGGAGGCTGTGGAGGATTCAGTGGATGTCTTAGGGGCCACAGTCATGCTGGAGGCCTTAACAGAGGCTCAGGCCACAGGGCTCACAGAGGTAAAGCTGAAAACAAGGAGTGCATTCCCATCACCAAGCTGGGCCGCCTGGTTAAGGACACGAAAATCAAGACCCTAGAGGAGATCTACCTGTTCTCACAGCCCATTAAGGAATGCGAGATTATTGATTATTTTTCCCTGGGAGCATCCCCAAAGGATGAGGTTCTGAAGATCAGCTTGTGCAGATGCAGACTAGGGCAGGCCAGTGGACCAGGTTCAAGGCTTTCACCACTATAAGGGACTACGATGGTCATGTTGGTCTTGGTGTTAAGTGCTCCAAGGAGTTAGCCATTGCCATCTAAGGAGCCATCACCTTGGCTAAGCTTTCCATTGTTCCTGTACAGAGAGGCTACTGGGGGAACAAGACTGGCAAGCCCCACACTGTTCCCTGCAAAGTGACAGGCCACTGTGGTTCTCTGTTCATGTCTCATATCTGTCCCCAGAGGAACTGGCATAGTCTCAGCTCCTGTGCCCAAGCAACTACTGATGATGGCTGATATTGATGACTGCTATACATCAGCCAGGGGCTGCACTGTCACCCTGTGCAACTTTGATAGTTTTCCTTAGTTATGATAAAAAAGTAGATACAAATATTTTAATTGTAATTATTGCTTGATATCTGTTTTGTTATATATAATTTTTTTTTGCAGGGTGAGGTTGAATGTTTATTCAGGGGGTTATGGAGGAGGAAAGGTGAAAGGGGGGAAAGAGAGAGAGAGAGAGAGAGAGAGAGAGAGAGAGAGAGAAGAGGAGAAAGAGACAGAGAAGTGGGGGAAGCAGAGAAGTGGGGAGAGAGGCAGAAGCGAAGCTGCCTCTCCGAGAGGAAGATAGAAAAGAGCTATATGTAATTTTTTATGTTAAAGTTAAAGCCTTCCTATTTGTTTAAACAAAAAAAATGGGGGGGGGAATGATGTGGGATGTCCTTCTGAGAGGTTCTTCTGTCTATGTGTTGCTGTTATTCGTTAATGAATAAAGAAACTGGCTTCATCTAGATAGAAGAAATACGGAGTCAAGGAGAAGCCATGTATCCCAATGGGTGCAGACACTGGAAACTTTGGCCAGTAAGCCACAGCCACATGGCAATAAACAGATAAATAAAAATTGGTTAAATTAATATGCAAACGTTAGCTAATGAAAAGGCTAGAGCTAATGGGCCAAGCAGTGATTTAATTAATATAGTTTCTGTGTGATTATTTCTGGGCTAAGTGGCCAGGAACAAACTAGTGGCCTCCCTACTACACTGAACCATTTGAAATTATTTTATAAAAATTATATTACTTTATTCCAAAAAGTTCAGGGCATTTTACAAGAGCAAGGAGATAGTTTTACATGTTGATATATAAAATCAAACTTTACTAATCTGTTACTATGCGATGATCAACTACGATATTAAGAAAATGGTATCATTTCTGCTAATAAGGGACTTAATAGAAAAGGGAAACTCAAAATTTTCAAATCAAGACTTCATATTACATGACATGTTTGGTTGGAATGTTTCCTTAATTTGCTTTGATCACTAATAAGAAGGATGCTTTCTTCACATGAGATTGCATATAGAAACCCATCTTTATGATGTTGACATAGAAATAAATTAATGTTTTCAGGACAATAATCTACTAAGAGTGGCAGGATGATGTGAATGTTACCTATGCAAAATAGTGTTCCTCTTTATGGTTCTAGCATGAGGAAAAGAGGTTTGGTTTGGCTTTACTGTGAATATAAATAATCATTTTTATTAGGTTCTTTTACTGGTAGTTAGTTTTTTCTCTTTGCTGCTTACAGGTCATTTGTATGGAGCTATGTTTAGAATAGAACATATTTTCTCCTCTTTCTATGAACCGCAGAGGCCTGAAAGCCTCTCTAGAGTAAACTTTATAGTACAGGATCGAAGAAGTGATTTTATGCTTTTCATATTTCTCTTCATAGTTTCATGCTAGAAGGTCATGTGCTTTCACTGATTCTTTATCTATTTATTTGTCTACTCATTTATATACATATTTTGTAATCTCAAACATCAATTCAATTCACTTGATTTTCCTGTTTTACAATCCGTGTGTGTGTGTGTGTGTGTGTGTGTGTGCGCGCGCATGTGTATCTTTGTGCTGTCCTGGAAATGGCAGAGTGGTCATTTGATTTGGTAGTCAATTGCTCTACCATGGTAAACAGTCACATTTTTCCATTTCTTTTGATAGGCAAATCACTTAAAACTATGTACATTTTATGAATGAGTGATGCAATTATTTTTATATTTTTTTAAGAAATCTCAATTATACTCTTAAAATTTCTTATATAAAAATAAGAGAACCTGGGGAAGTGGATAAATCATTTGTATTTGCCTTTAGATGATTATATTCTAAAATTATTATAAAGTTATTTAACATTTACATTTTAGAATAACTACATGATTTATAAAACCAAATTCCAAATTAGAAGGTACTAGTCAGAAAATTTAGATTAAAAAAGATTAATCTGACTAAATAATAGATGGTGATATTATTACAAAATGATATTTATAAGCAACTGAAGTTTTTTTAAAAAAGAGTTAAAATATAAGCAAATATATGAATAATTTTCTTTCATACAAGGCATGGACAATTATAAAATCAGCAAATCCAAATCTTATAACTTTCATTGCAGCAATTCCAACGTATAAAAAGGAAAATTGTTTTTTAGAGGTAAATCACTGAACACTGAAAATTTAGTGACTATCCACAGCATTTTTCCAGTCATTCAAGACACTTCAGAAGGGAATAAACAAGAGTAAATAGATTACTTGATTAGGTTGAGTGAGGTCTATGCAATTCTTGTTCTACAATAAAGAGAAAACACTGTGGTTTTCTTACCTTAAGTGGATATTGACTTCTATGATGGGGAAGATCAAGATTTATTATCTCAAATGATAGTCAGCAGACTAGCTGATAGCTATTGAATTGGGGAAATCACAGCAGGCCCCTGAACCACTGTTGACCCAAAAGAAAGATTTTCTTGTCCTGCACAGCACGATCAGGCTAATCTTGCATTAAACTGATGGGCCGTGCTAGACACAAAGACCATTAGAATCCTTTTTATACATTTATTTGGTTTGTGATATTTCTCTATTATCTCACACCCTAAGACATAAAACAGTTAATTGTTGAATCAGAGGCAAAATATCTATAGTAATGTGTATCTTAATTCCCTAGTAAGAATAGTAGTTAATGGGTCATTAAAAATAGCTTTGCTTAATACTGATATAAGGTTAATAATAATTAGATCTTATGCCAAAGTTATGAAAGAACTTATGTAGCTTCTTAGAGTATTTAATTTCATAAAAAGTCAGAGAAAGAAAACTATTAGAATATAAGCAATTGTTTAAAAAGTATATATACATTCCAAAGTGTTTTTAAAGGTAGATTTAAATGTGTAAATATTAGGTCCTTTTGTTGTTGGTCTTACATCCTTAAGAGCCAATCCTGATACTAGTTTGAAGTGAAAATGTAATCTTAGTTTTACTTTAGCTTGTTTGTATATAAAGTAACCTCATTATTAAAAAAAGCAAGGAAAATCTGATAATTACTAGACAATAATTGAAACAATACCATAAACTGTGTAAAATAAATAATCACAAAGAAAAAGGAATGTAGAAGAGATTAATTTACTGCATATGATATATATAAATCTACATTTATAAATATATACAAATAGCATGGAAACACATCTAGAAATTAATAGACAATAAAATAATGGCACTTATTTCTTTAAGAAAATGAAATGTAAAGCATTAATTATTTCCCCAGAACAAAACACTTTCTTCATCCTTTCTCAACATTTTAATAACTTCAAAAATGTCCTAGTGTGTAGAAATAGAAATAAAATAGGTTGTTTCCAGCTTTTCTGGAATCAAGCTAAAAACTGATTATCTGAAATTTTTTTATATATTTAGACCAAGTACTGCAGACAAAGTGGGACTTTTTCTTTCAAATATGGAACAAGACTTTTTGATATACGTCACATGTGATCAGAAAGATTTAGATAGAAAGCATAGAAACATGGTATGTATGTATACATATACAACCAAAAGGGATTCATTTGTCATTGTTCTGCTATTCAGTTTCCTTATCACTGTTATTTAATATTGTGCTACTTTATGTATCTATGGTAGATAGCTCTGAGAATTACATAAAGTTCACTTATGCTACTAGTAGTTCAATCCACACACCACTCATTAAACAAGATTATGGTAATTATTGACCAATAAGTGCAATTAATTAATGAGAAAAATGCATGAACTCCTACTGCAATTTGTAACTCAGTTATTCAGACAGATCATAGTGGCATTTAGTATTCAGAACAAACTTTATCCAATACCTTCCAAGTACAAAAGTAACTGGTAAGTTATAGTGTTAGCTATGACATTTGAATCAAATGTGATTGATTGATACAAGAAATAACTGAACAACCATGGATATTCTGAATCCAGAGACATGATATGCAAATAATGCTCAGTAAAGATCATCTTTCATACAGGAGACCCTGCTATGACAATAACAAACATTTCCTTAAAGGCTGATGCTCAAAATCATCTTTACTTAAAGAAAATTATTGAAGGTACCTTCATACAGAAAGTAGAAAGGACAAGGGTGTTGAAAGCAGAATTAATCCTGGGAGGGATATTTACCAGTCATGAAGACAAAGGACAGATGCCCACTGAATTTCTCAAAATCTGTTATCAGGATAGCTGAAGTCATCTCTAATTCAGATTTTCATGATTCAAGTCACTGGCACCATATGAAAGACTAAATTTTAGGAGTAAAACAAATTTCTTTGAATATGGACATCACATTTTGGTGGGTTGGAGACAGGACAGTTCAGTTTGATAGATTTGGAGTCATTAATTATAAAAATACAAGATGAAACACATCAGAGTTACTGAAATCACTGATTCTGATTATGTTTTAAAGGCAAAGGGAACAATAGGTTTGTGATGAAGGCAGAATTTTGTGGGTATGTGTCAATTACTTTTCTTGTTGCTACAATGAAGTATATGACCAAAGTAACTTAAACAAGAAGAATTTATTTTGGCTCCCAATTTGATAATCCATTCTTTTCTAGTGAAGAAAAAGTGGCAGTAGCAGTTTGAGGCAGCTGGTTACATTGCTTCTACTGTAAGAAAGCAGACAGAAATGAAAGCTGTGGAGAACTCAAGGTAGCATGGAATTGAAAGAATAACGTTATATACATAGTAAATAGCAAATCAAGGAGTTAGTGCATGCATGATAATGCTCAGAAGGCTATTTTTTTCTGTCCATGGATCAGCCATGAAATGCTGATTCATTTACTGAATTTTCCTTACTCAATTAGTTTAATTAAAAGTATTTCTCAGACCAATGACTTCAGGTCAACCTAATTTATACAGCTCCTCATTGAGACTCCATTCCTTAGGTGACCCTATGTTGTATCAAATTTACAACTAAAATTAACAATGATGATGTTGGGGGGGAATTTCTGGGAAACTGAGTCACACAGTTATTGTCAGTTTGGATAGGAAAGTTGACTCATTCCACAGGTGGGTATCAGCAAGATCAAGGCCTAATGCCATTGACCTCAGTAGCTACGGTTTTGTAGCCTTTTATTATGTGAGAGAATAGAAGGCAACACACACATGACATACAAGTAGAAAGTATGTGGCTGGAAAAGTGGCCGGGCAGGACTGAAATTCCATCATCTCAGACCCTTAGTGTCTCCCATTTCCAGAATTAACTAGTAGGGCAGACCAGTCCAGCAGAAAAGTCTCTGTG
>NC_022009.1:116393440-116397638 GCF_000317375.1 Microtus ochrogaster
GCAACACCAAAAAAAAAAAAAAAAATGTGGCAGAACTTTAACTACAATGGCTTGGTTTGTCATGGTTCCAACTCACTGAACACTTCTGGTAACAGTTAGCTTGATTCACCTAAGTTGCTTAATCTACAAACCCTTTTGCAGATAGGCCCAGAAGTTTTTCCTAACGGAAAAAAAAAACTGCCTTGTTAACAATATTAACCATAACCAAACATAAATGAAGATAAAACTCAATAAACAGATTTAGAAGGTGGCATACACTAATAGGTCCAGAGGAATTGCAAAACAACAATATAATAAAAGACATGGAGCATAAAGGACACAGAAGGAAAATGTGGATAGACATGTCACATTATATAGGAGTGTGGTAGACAGTGAGAGCAGTGCTACTGAAATACAGAAGGCTACAGGATGCAGAGGAATTGAGAAAGAAGAAAAAGTAAAAAACAAAACAAAACAAAAATAACAATGAGAAGAGAAACGTAGAAAAGAGTTGGAGAAAGCATTAATGTCAGCAGAATCAAGAGAATATAAAGAATGAAATTTCAGCAACTTGCATATAATCAAGGGATCAAAAGAGCAGATTGACTGGACATGGGCCTAACAGAATCACAGCTGAATGTGGTGAAGATTCACACTGATTGACTTTATCTGTTTAAAACAAGGAGCCTCTTCCTCATTGCCTGATTTAGCACAAGGTCTAATTTATATATTCATATTAAACTGAAGGCTGCTGTGGTCTTGAATTTTTACACTTGGTAACTTGGTGCCCATTTAAAATAGAAACGGATTTTTGATTTACATTGGAGATAAGAGCTGAAAGGATGGATAGACCCTTGGCTACGTAATGGAAATTTCTAAATAGGCTCATGCCTTTACAAGAAGAACAAAGAAACTGTCAAATGGACATAAAGGCTCCACAGTTATAACAGAGCAGACTTATTTTTTAGAAGAACAATTTCTTGCTGAGAAGAATATTATTAAAATCTCATAATATAAGTTTTTTTTAATCTCAAATAGGAACAAAATTATTCAAAACAAAATCAAGCGAAATCACATATAATATGCTTTGAAGAAAGATTTAAATAAAAAACTAATTACTAAAGATGCCATTTGAATTCATTTTGTTGACAGATTTTATGAATGATCAGGAACTTTTTGATGTACAATCAAACTTCTTAAATACCATCAGTACTATAGAAATCAATAATGTTGGGAGTAGAATTTAATTTTCTTGTGCTACCCTAGTTTTTCTTTCCTGTCACTTATTTAGGGTATACATATTCATTTCAATCATTCTGCATATGCACTTTGGAGGGAATTATTTTTATAGGAGTTTCAGAGACGGAGAGAAATGAACTAACTCAAACAGGTCTGTGAAAATCGAGTGTGATCAGTATTATAAATGTTTTTCAGGTGCCAGAAAGAACTGGTTAAAAAATTAAAAGACTCCAGAGATAACTGGACAGGGGAAGGCAGATGTACGAAAGCATAGCGTGGAAAGCAAGCACAATCATATCAAATTCTTTTCTCCTGCCATTTCCTTTAACCTCTTCCTATCTTATTCTGTGTTTGCCTTTTTATCCTTCCCTAAGGAGGTCCCCTTTTGTCATTTGCATGATCAGATTACTTGTGCCCTGCTATTCCCCTCTGTATTGTTTCCCAATTCCTGTCCTGGAAATGGTCCCATTTTACACTTCTGATTTCTATAGATACTACAACCTATATAATCATACCTGCAGATTGAGAGTTAGGAACAGCCAATAAATGAGAACAAGCAGCATTTATCTTTCTGGGTCTGTGCTACCTCCCTTCATGTGACCTTTCCTATTTCCATCAACTTACCTGTAAAGTTCATTATTACATTTCTATGTTATTACTGAATACTATTTCACACACACACACACACACACACACACACACACACACACACATGCACACACACGTCATGTTTTAATTAACCATCTGGGGGTTGTAGAACATTTTGGTTCTTTCCATTTCCTAGCTTGTAAGAACAGAGCAGTGATGACCATGCTTTGACATCTTTGGGATGTGATGTCCAGTCGTTTGGACTTATGCCAAGGAAAACTAACTTGTCATATGGTAGATTTATTAGATTTATTTTTAGATTTTTGATAGTTCTTCAATCCATAATGGCTATCAGTTAGCATACTGTTTTTTTCCTAACAATTTCAGTGTTTGTTTCAGGCTTCACATTTAGGAATTTGATTCATTTAGAGTTAATGTATTTGGAAGGTGATTGATACGGATCATTCTTCTACATGCTAACATTCAGGGTTCCCCACACCATTTTTAAAATTGTTTCTTTCCAGTGTATGCTTTTGGCATTTTGTCAAATGTTAGGTGGTTGAAGTTGTGTGTGCTCATGTTGAGCCTTTGACGTTCCATTTTTCTACAGGTCTATTTTTGTATCAATTTTGTTTTTATTATGATAGGTTTGTAATACATCTTAAACTATTAAATTGTAATTCCTGTAGGATTTTTTCTCTGTCAATATTGTTTTGGTGCTCCAGGAACTTTTGTACTTCTATAGAAATTTTAGAATAGAATTTTTCCCATTTCTGCAAAGAATGAGATGAGATTTCAGTTGAGATTGCATTGAACTTGTAAATTTTTTTGGTAGAATGATGGATTTTGCAATATTAATCCTGCCTACCAATCCATGAGGATGGAATCACTTTCCATTTTCTAGTAACTTTCTTTACTATTAAGATGCTAAAAATTATATTTATGGAGGCACTTCCCTTTAATGTTTAACTTTATTCATAGATGTCTAGTTTTATTTGAGGCTACTGAGAATCGGGGTGGTCCATAATCTCTTCTGTATGCAATTAATATATAGAAAACCTACCAACTTGTGAGCATTAATTCTATCTGCTGTCACACTGCTGAATTTATTTATCATTTCTAGGGTTTTCTGGAAGAAATTTTGCGTTTCCTCGTGTATAGTATGGTATCAGCTGCAAATGGGAATAGTGTTGCTTATTTCCCTGTTTGTATCATTTCAAATTTCTTTTCTTGCTGGATTACTTCGACTAGTATTTTGAGCAAAATATTGAAAGGCAATAAGAACACTGGCAATCACTGTCTCATTTCTGACTTCAGCTGGGTTGCTTCAAACTTTTGTCTATTTAGAATGATGTTGTCTGTGGGTTTCATTTCTTTCTATCTTTTTTCCCTTCTTTGAGGTTTTCTAACAGAGTTTCTCTGGCTGTCCTCTAAGCAGAAGTAGTACATAACGTCCTAACTCTAGGATGTTGGCTACAGCACAGGAGGAGGAAGTATGACTAGGCTAGGATCCAGGTGCGTAGTGTAGTTGATTATGTTTTTAATAAAACTGAATAGTAAAAATTTTCAGTATAATAACTCTCTAGGCAGAGAAGAAAACAGCGAGGAACAATGTTATGCAATTTCATAGCTGAGTCACTGATTTCTTCTTGCTATAGTTATTGAATAAGTTTCTGAATAAACCATAGTTACAAAATAATAAGCCATTATTTTCTTCAGAAACAGTTACTATAGAGTCTTGGAAATGAATAGAAAGATCTAAGGATAATTTTATGTTTAATGTGATCTATTTTTAGCTGACAGAATTATTTAAAAATTGATATTCTTAATTTTGACCTCTACAATCTTTTTTCCTTGTGAATTATATCACACTAGAAATGGTTTAAGTTACTATAATCCTTATGAAAAGTAAAAATTTACTTGAAATATGGGTAGTTTCCATGAACAAATTTTCCTTTTCTAGCTATTTATAACTTGAGATAGATAGAAATAGAATGATTTTAGAAAGTGTTTCCTTCCCTTGAAATATATATTCATTCTGTTCATGTTTTAATACAGTAATAAAATATTTTTATCATCATCAGATGAGCCCATATGTTATTATAAGAAGACACTGATGTCAATCTATCTAAATAAGAATAATGGTTAGTTTCTTTGTCTTACAAATCTTATATAATGTTCATTAATTTATTTTTAATTGTTTATTATATTTTATGATTATCAAAACAAACACTGATCCTCTCACTCGACAGCTTTTGAGCTCCTTCTTTGGAAGGAGCTGAGCACTAGGCGTGGGAGCAGTTTTGCACAGATTTACTTATAACAAGAATGGCATGAGTCATAATTGACATATTGTTGTGCAGTTTCCTCTAGAAATGTGTTAGGGTCCTAC
>NC_022009.1:116397738-116401167 GCF_000317375.1 Microtus ochrogaster
TCCTCTCACTCGACAGCTTTTGAGCTCCTTCTTTGGAAGGAGCTGAGCACTAGGCGTGGGAGCAGTTTTGCACAGATTTACTTATAACAAGAATGGCATGAGTCATAATTGACATATTGTTGTGCAGTTTCCTCTAGAAATGTGTTAGGGTCCTACACTGGGGAGACATTTGTCAGGGTTCAGCCTCGATGGGGTTTGCACTTTCCATGGTAGGGGCATGAGGATTAGAAATATTATGCAGGATACATAAAGAGACAAAATAGAAAAGGAACAGATGCAGAATAGAGCCAGGAGGGCAATCCAGTGAATACTGAATGGGTCAGTGTTTATTTTGATTATGCTTATATATCCCACTCCAAAAAGGGGAGAGCAGAAGGAGGCAAAAGACTACTTTTACATGATTCAAAGAGGAAACAGAGCTATTACCTGCTCACTACTTAAAACGTCAAGCAACTATATTCTGAATTAAGCATTCTGATATTTAGGCAGGATATGCAATAACCACAGGTTAGACTAAGCATCCTGTATACTGCTGTTTCCTGGGTCAACCCTTTGTCATGTCTTTGAAGGAATAGGGTTGAATTCTCTGACCTATGTCAAGATGGAACAAACCCCACTTTTTGTGGATAGAGAAGACTGCTTAGACATGGGTTTATGCCGATAGAAACCATTTTAGCTGGACAACAAATACACTGGGTGCTCTCTATCCAAGGGTAGCCCTGAGTCTTTATCAGGATGAGCTTTTTAAGCACAAAAGCCATGTTCTATTTCAATACACTGAAGTTAACAAGAACAGTTAGCCAGAAAACTACAGAAGCTAAAAAAACAAAGTTACTACTTGGTTTATCTCTTAAAATATTATTTGGTTTGACTGTCAAGATATAGGGCTTAGAAAAACTTAAGAAAACATATCATAGAGATATTCAGAGACAGACAGAGGAATTTAATGGAATTAAAGAATCCTATATATAATAACAAAACATCCATTCCTATATGGGCCTGCCAGGTCCTCTATCACAAGAAAATGATCAATTATAGATTGGAAATGTGATGAGGGCCCCAGAATTTCATTACAAACATGATATCAATACAAAGGCTTAAAAATAGACTTTTCCATTTCATGGCAATGGAAAATATTCAGCTCTATACCTCCTCTTTCAAAGACCTGACAAGAGGTGTGTAAAGGAAAATATTTGATTAGAACTGGCTTACATTTCAGAAGTTTAGTCCATGATTGTCATGTCAAGAAGCAAGGTGCCATGCAGGCAGATATGGCATTGGAGAGGTAGCTCAGAATTCTATACCTGGATTGACAGGCATTAGGAAAAGGAGGTATTATTAGGCCAGGTTAAAGCATTTGAAGCTCCAAACTCCACTCTCCCATGGCACATTATCTCCAAAAGGGCCACACTTGTCCAACAAACCCACACCAATCCCTGTCAAGTAGCACCATTCAGTAATGTTAAGCATTCGAATATATGAGTCTATGGGGGCCAATTTTGCACAAACCATCTATAGAGGCTTATTTATACTTGATCTCTGCTCTGGATAGAAGGTGAAAAAAAGTAGAAAAATTTTTAATTTTATTTGATCAGTTACTTATTTTAAGACTGTTGAATAACATCAATGATACATTTAAAAGTTTATGACAACATGTATTCAAGTATCTTTATGATTACTAGGGATTTACAAATTAGCATTCAAATGGAATAAATTAGTATATTAAGAAATCTGTGAAAATCAAGGGTGAATCAACCTACTTCACACTATGTATTAATATGGACATATTAATAAAAAAAGAAAGTTTGGGCATCTGAAGAAAAGACCTTAAAAATTAAAAAAAAAAAAACAAATGGCAAGAGAAAGGAATGTGGGAATTTAGAAGGTTGTAGACAAAATAGCTTAAGTTAACTAATTTCTAAAATAAGAGCCAAGCAAAAGTATTCAATTTTACAATTACCATGAAATACAGAGTATACTTTCTTGATGCTCTGAGGCATAAAACATAAATATTTCTTTTAGTCAATTACTTCAAATATGAGAAGTTGTGAACTTACATAAAATGTTCTGCTTTTGTGCATCATTTTCTTGTGTTTTGTTTATTTCTAAGCCTTGTCGTGGGGCGCCAATTTAAAGATGTGGAGATGACATAAAATTTTAATGTTCCATGTATCCTTATAGTCTAATTTACCAGAATTCAGTTTTTAACATACATCTCTTTTTATATCTGAAATTTTTAATGGTAACTATTTTATCCATTGAATTAAAACATGTTACAATCTGTCTTTATCATTGAACCAATGTTTTAGCAATTCCTTTACTTTCCTCCAGTGATAGGTCTAGCTGATTTTAATAGTTATATCTTTGTAGTTTCCATGTCAGTGAGTTTAATTCTTAGTTTCATTATTTTGTTTCCTCTTTTCCACTTCCAGTTATACACTATATTTTATCTTTTATGATAATATAAAAATTCTAAATTTTGTACACTCAAAGCTAAAAATGTTTTATGTGTGTGTAAGGGTTTCTGCATGTAGTATATGTGCTTATGGAGGGTAATGAATAGTAATGAGTTTGGTTCTCCGGGCAGCATCCACCTTGTCATCAAGACTGGGTCTCTCTGTGCCCTAGAGCGAAACATCAGCCAATGCTGGTATGCCAACAAGACTTAGAAATCAGCCAGGTGGTGCTGGCACAAACCTTTAATCCCAGCACTCACGAGGCAAAGGCAGGTGAATCTCTCTGAGTCTGAGGCAGGATGTTAATACAAAGTGAGTTCCAGGATAGCCAAGACTGTTACAAAGAGAAACCCTATATGAAAACCAAATACTACTATTACTACTTCTATTATTGTATTGCTGTTACTGCTGCTGCTACCACTATTGTTGGTGCTACAGCTACTACTACTTCTATTAATGACTTGGGAATCAACTTGCTTCTACCTCTTCTGTGCTTGGATATAAGTATCATCTTGATACTTATAAGTATCATCTGGATTTTTCAGTTTGGTACTGGGACCTAGATTCCAGTCTTAATGCTTAAGTAACAATGGATTCATGATGAAGATAGTATTTGAGTCCTTAGTTTGGATTTATAACATCATTTTTTGAACATTTTTCTAATTTCCAAATATGTAAGGATATTCTTTATACCGTAATTGATATCTAAAGCATTTCATTTCTGGAAAAACAGTATATTATATAAAATACAGCACTAATGTCAGTTATTGAGACATTTTATAAGACCAGCAGATGACATCATTTGGTGAACATTTTATGTATGATGAAAAGAAATTCCTCCTGAGTCCTCTAGTATGTAAAGCTTGACTCTTGTTTGATTTGTCAGACTTTCCTTTGTTTACGTGGTAGATTCCGATAGAAGAAATACTCTATGGTGAGGTATTTACCCAGAGACCTGTCCTTTATAGTATCT
>NC_022009.1:116401332-116405521 GCF_000317375.1 Microtus ochrogaster
CGAGGGGACTGAACCATGTTTCAGAGACCTGTCCTTTATAGTATCTCACGAGGGGACTGAACCATGTTTCCGCACTTTGGCTAGATCATAAATCTAACTGTCCCCCCACTGCCCACCTTTCACTGCCCATATTCATCTTTCAGTTCTGTAGCAGGTTACCTTTGCAAAATATTTTAGAATTAAAATTCAAGCATGAGAACTTTAGACTTTGGTTTAGTATGTGCCTTGAATACATTCACAGGTTAGCGATTTCTAGACAGTTTCAGAACAATTGTCCTGAAGATAGTTGGCCCATTAATAGTCAGAAGCGCTTTGCTCAGCAAGAGTGCATCAGTCCTGCTTGGGTTCATTCAAGTATTGTCTGGGGAATCTTAAAGCAGAATCCCATGTTCTAGGAGTACTGTTTTTCATCTATCAAGGAACTCAAATATGAGCTGTTGCTCAGGAATTTTGTTCAGTTTGATCATTGTCTGAAGTGTGGATCAGTCTGGTGCCCACTCTTCTTTCATGGTTGGAAGTAATATTCCAATTATACAGTTAGATAATAATGGAGGGGACTGTTGAAAGGAGCTGCTTGTTCATCCCAAGTGCTCAGAACTGAAATAATCACACAGAAACTGTATTAAATAAATCACTGCTTGTCCCATTAGCTCTAGCTTCTTATTGGCTAACTCTTACATAATAATTTAACCCATTTCTATTAATCTGCGTATTGCCATATGGCTGTGGCTTACTTCTAAAGTTTCAGCACCTGTTTCCAGCAAGGCTACATGAATTCTCTCTGACTCTGCCTCCATTCTCCCAGCAATCAATTCAGTTTTCCCTGTCTATCTAAATTCTGCCCTGCTATAGGTCCAAAGCAGTCCTTTATTAAACCAATGGTATTCACAGCATACAGAAGATAATCCCACATCAGACCAAGAGATTGAAACTTTTCTTGCTTTTGATTCATAGGAATATGTAGTCAGATTTTTTTTTTTAGATGACAGCCATCTCTCCTATTACAACATTTAGATTTATTATTAACTAGGAAAGATTGGCTTTACCTTAGGCTTTTTTTCCCAATTAGCTCTTAAATTTAAATTAACCTATTTTTATTAATCTGTTTTCTGCCACACGGTTCAGTTATCTCGTCTCTGTACCTTATGACTGATGTCTTTAGTATCTCATTGGTGGCTACCTGTTCCTGTCTTCTTCCCAAAGTTCTTCTCTTTCCCCAGAATTTCAGGCTATTCTTTCCTGCATAGCTATTAGCTATTCAGCTTTCAAATAAATTAAAGATGAAATTTATAATACAAAATGTAGTAGTATAACTAAAATACCTGGAAAATTCCCATCTGTTAGTGATGCAACTGAAGAAACATCATACTCATGGCATAACCCAAGGCTGAATAACCAGTTGCTGAAAAATCAAAATACATAGAAGGAAGTTGTATGCTATCTAAAAGAGCATAGAGAAATAAGCCCACAATTATGTTAAAATTTCTTTAGTTTTCTACTTCTATCAAAAGCCTCGCATGGCAGAGCATGAGAGTTCTCAGGAGAGGTCTTGTGAACACCGTGAGGCATCAGGACACAATATTTTGGACAAACCACTTTCTCAAAGCCTTTCTTTCTTATTTTCTCAAGAGTATCGTGTTTCTGTTTTTTTTATTTTTTATTTTTTGTCTGTCTTGTGTCTTTCCAATCTTATTCTGACTGGTATCTGAGCTCTAGTTCTAGACAGACAATTGTCAAGTAGAACTCTACTACGAATGAACCTGGTTTCAGCAGATGCTGTTGCTAAAAATTTCTATCTGGTCTCTAGGAAAGTTTTCTGAAATCAATAAGCTTGTCTCTCCCTATCTTTTTCATATCACAGTCACCTTGTTAGCCCACAGACAATACTGTAGCTACTTCCTGAAACTCCAGCACTTTAGTTAAATGAAAAATACACATATATCAATTTCTGTCCAAGCAGAAGTACCAATAACAAGAAAAATATTTTGATAATTAAATTGAGAACTCAAGACACAATAACCTTCAACACAACTCTTTTCTTCTTTTTGTATTTTTAATGCTAGAAAAGTGAATTTGGAAAATTATTCTTCTTTTATTTTCAAATCACATCTTTGGTTACAAACCAGAATTTTCTCACTTACATCCCAAAAAACACCTAAGCAAATGAATGTGAAAATTGAACTATATGAACTCAATGTGATCTTTGTTTTGTTATTATAAAAAGGATGTGGGAATACCATGCATACATGAATATGTGCATTTATAAATAAACAAAATTATATACAGTATTACAAACTATTCATTTAATCATAATGCCTACATAGGTTTTTGAGGATGTGGATTAATCATAATTTATGTACTATGCACTTATTTTTCATAGGAACTACTTTTAGTTAACCATAATCATATCCTTACCTCAAAAATTATAAAACATGCATTATTGAAAAAGACTGTTGTACTTTACATGAATATTATTTTACCATGGCATACATTATATGAAGCAATACCCTCTTCCTTATTAGAAAGCAAATCCTTAGACACTTACCTGAATGATTCATAATGCCTAATTAATCTAGAGTTGAAATCCATTTTTCTCTAAATCAAGATGCAAAATATCTGACAAACATTCTAGAAATGCTGGCTCTCTGCTCCTTAAAATTTAGGAATTCCTAGAAAGATGAATTCACTCACTTAGATTACTTTAATGTCAATGTGTTTCCTCGATGGAATCTCTCTTTAATGTTATCAATGACTTTTTAGGAAGAAAGGGAAGCTTTTAAAAGTTGGAACAGTAGACACAAAAAATCAGGTCTTCACAGCTAGCCAAACTGTCCTATTTTATTACTTTCAGTTCTGAAATATTGATTTAATACACTTGAAGAAGGCATATTGAGCAAGAGATTTGACATTTTGATTATATAGTTAAACATATCACAAGAGCTCACAGGTAGAGGTCAATGTGAGTTAAGCTGACATAAAGACATAATACAGATGAGCTAAAGAGGAATACACTGTTTTATCTTCATCTCTAAGAGATGTAGGTTATAGAACATAAGAAAAATTAATTTGATTTCATGATCAAAGTTTATCATTAAAAACTATAATTTGATTTCTGTGTGCATATTTTCTTGTAATTGATCATGTCTGTAATCTATTAATAAATCAATTAATATGTATTTAATTTGAATCATTTTATGATTCATAAGTAATAAAATACTATATATGTATTTTAGGCACTTCAAGAATAGAATTGGATAAACAATTCAAATTTTGTTTTGCAATACATGTTAACAAACAAAACAACAAAGGTTTGTTAAAAATAAGGATAAAGCCATTTAAACATTTAAAAGAAAAACAACTCAAGTTTTCATTTTGGTTTTATTTTTACATATTTTTTTAATCAGAAAATAAGTATTATACCACCATGACTGGCAAACTTACTTTTCATAATAGAACAAAATAAAATATAATGAAATAAAATAAAGACTATCACACTGAAGTTGACAAGACAAGTCAATAGCAAAATAAGAAACTCAAGTGAAGGGATAAGAATCAGAGCCCCACTCCTTCGCACATTCAGAAGACCTATACAGGTACTAATCTCAAAGATATGTCTCAGACCAATGTAGGCCCTATGTATGCTGCTTCTATCTCTGTGAGTTCAATTGGTATTGAAGGCCTTGTTCTACTGGTGCTCACTGTCCCTTCTATTTCCTTCACTCTAAATGCCTCTTCTTCCATAGCATTCCCTGAGCTCTGAATAAAGAAATTGATGGAGAAATCTCATTTAGAGCTGTGTGTTCCAAGGGCTCTTTATCTATTCATAACATATTATTGTGGGTTTCTGTATTTATTCCCAACTGATGTAGAAGACATCCTTTCTGATGAAGATTGGAAAAGTCACTCATCTAGGAGTATAGTGGAGTATCATTAAGAGTCTTTTTTTTTTTTTTTAACATTTGGGTTTCCCCTAGGTTTACCCGAAATAATTACACGGACACTGTATTTTTTTAAACACTGCCTGGCCCCAATAGTTTCAGCCTCTTATTGGCTAGCTCTTACATATTGACCTAACCCATTTCTATTAATCTGTGTAGTCTACAAGCTGGCTTACCAGGAATGATCTTAACCTGCATCTGTCTGGAGTGCAGGAACCATGGCGACTCACTGACTCAGCTTCTTTCTCCCA
>NC_022009.1:116407021-116451610 GCF_000317375.1 Microtus ochrogaster
TTGGAGCACCTAACATATTTTTTAAGGTTGGACAGATTGTAAATCAAAGGTTTTGTGGTTGAGTTCATTCACTTTTCTCTTTTGGTAGTCTACAGAGTACCTTTCCATGTCATAGACATGGTGCTCATTTTTCTCTTAGGGTAATCTGCAGAGTACTATTTCATCTCATAGACATTTGAATACAGGAGCGCCTTCCTAAAGACCCAGTAATACCATTTTGGGGCATATATCCAAAGGGTGCTGAATCGTGCCGCAAGGACATGTGTTCAATATGTTCATAGAAGCTTTGTTTGTCATAGCCAGAACCTGGAAACAACCTAAATGTCAGTTGACCAAAGAATGGATGAGGAAAATGTGGTACATTTACACAATGGAGTACTACACAGCAGAAAAAAAAATAACGACATCTTGGATTTTGCATGAAAATGAATGGAGCTAGAAAACATCATTTTGAGTGAGACACAGACACAGAAAGACAACTATCACATGTACCCACTCATAACTGGTTTTTAAACATAAAGCAAAGAAAACCAGCCCACAAATCACAATCCCAGAGAACCTAAAAAACAATGAGGACACTAAGGGAGACATACATAAGTACTCACTTTAAAATGTTATATTTTACCGGTGTTCAATTATTACATGTATGTAGCAACTATACTGTCTATTATATATGTCAGTCTCAGAATAGCACTGCTTCATGTGCACATAGAGCCTCACATTCCTCTATTTTACATTTCTATCAATGTATGTAGTATACTAAAAACATTTAAGTCTCTCTTTAGGCCTGAATACATCTGACTGACAAACTTCATTGTGAAATCTCTAAATCCTGTTAGCCTTCCCTTTTTCAGTTTCTCCTTTTCCAGTATTAGGTAGATTTAGTCAAGATACATTTGTTGGGTAGGATGATGAGACAGTTCACAACAAATATTTGAAAGTCTTTATATTTATATCAATGTAAATTTTATTTTAATTAGCCATTGATATTTGAAATACCATTAAAAAGAAAAATACAGATTATATTTAAAGTCACAAGGACCTTCTGCTGTGAACAAACGATTAGTACCCCTCAGGATTTTACATCTTTTCTTGATATTTTGCTATATAATCATATGCTTATATTAGATATAGTGATAAACATTGCAAATGCACATTTTCTTTCTTTTTTTTTTTTTTTGGATTTTCGAGATAGGGTTTCTCCGTAGCTCTTTGGTTCCTGTCCTGGAACTAGCTCTTGTAGACCAGGCTGGCCTCAAACTCACAGAGATCCGCCTGCCTCTGCCTTCTGAGTGCTGGGATTAAAGGCATGCACCACCACCGCCCGGCTACAAATGCACATTTTCACAGTTTTAAAATACAACATGAGGAATATTAAAACCATCAAAACTTTAATTGAGCCACAAAAAACCAAACCCCACAAATTATGTATTTTAACTTGACAAAGCCTTATTAAATGTTTCTGTTACTCAAACTCAAGAATTAAACTGCTTTTCATTAATATTTCTGTCTTTTGAAGAACCTCTCATAGGAAAATGAAAAATAGAACAGACAGATGAAAGGAAATACTTCAATAAAGCATATGAGCACTCTATAATATTTAGTGCAACATGCCTCTTTCATTAATGTGCATGTAAGTTAGTGCTTTCATTGATCTCACTCATTTTTTCTAGATATGCTCTTCATTTTCTCAAGTACTTGAAAGATGAGTTGTAAAAGAGTTCTTTCCTTGATGTAACTGTGCTTTTATTTTGACCTGACCTCTTTCCTTTTCTCTAAGAACTATCTTCAATTATGCTGCCTTAAACCAATTTCCTCACTTCTCTTACGTCCGTCTATACCCACACTCTTAAGTTTTGAGAATTGTTCATTTTTTCGCTGTGTTTCTAATTAAATAGCCTTTTCATAGATCCTTAATATGTTGCCTTTCTCCAAACTCAGCATACACTATGATATCCCTGTAATCAAACTTCCTTTACTGTTTGGTATTACAAAATTTTATTTGTTTTTGATTTTGTTCTTTGATTTTTCATTTACTGAAATGGAATAAATACGAGATAGTTGACACTGTGTCAAAAATTCATGTACAGAAGTTATATTGAGGCTAAAGCTTATGCAATGTTGTAGGAAGTTTTACCCGCATATGGGTCATGGCCTCATAGACTATTTACCCGGATGCTCAAGCTTGTCCTGTCCCTTCTCTCCTTCCACCTGGTTCTCGTTTTGCTGAAGTTTTTCCCCTAAATAAGTAACTGTCTATCTCTCAGTTCTGAGCTAGTGTGAGATTTCTTTTAAATACCTGATATCTCCGCCTTAAATGCAACATAGAGATTAATAATTATACTGTATGCAGTATGATTTTGGTGACCTCCAAAGAGAACATATTCTGTATCTCTAAGAGTGTATTAGAACTAGTTTATCGTACTGTATACCTTTATGCTATACTCTTCTCACTCAGGTGAATATCATCATGTAATTTAAAGTAAAATTCCATCATGACATCTCCATTTCAATTATGTTGCCAGTCTTTTAAAAAAGATTTTTATCTGCTGGCTGGGTCAGATTATTTATTTGTCAATGTCTACTCTTATACATATGCTTTTATATATTCATGTTTTTAAAGTTTATCTAAAGGGAAAATTGAAAAGATTTCCCTCATGCCCTGGTCCATTTTGATGGTGATAGTAGAGCTTTCGGTTAGTACAAATACAGATAATTTCAGTTGTGTATGTATAAGAACCTAAGTGAAGTCCAAGAAAGTAAATTTCAACATGACTCTACTTTTTGACATTGTTTTAAATGTGATTATTCGCTCAGTAAAATGTTTTTGTCTTTATAATAGATAATTAATATAAAGCTATTATTTTTCATGTAATTCTTACTCTGCTAATTCCTACACAACAGGAAATTTTTCACCTTATGAAATTTCTGTCAATTATTACTACCTAATATTAATTCTCTGAAACATATCAATTATGAGTTCTTGGAAGTTAGTATAGACCAAACATTGGCCATAGATTTTCTAAAAAACTTGTTCTGAAGATATTTATCAGCATAAAAATGTAAAGATATGTAAATATCTCTTTGGAGCTGTATGTTATGAGGCATACTGGTAATATTACCATGCAGGAGTCTCAGTAAAGAATATCATAAATTTGAAACTTGCATAGGCTTTATAGTGAGATCCTTTTCAAACACAGAAACAAAGGAAAACCAACAAAGCAACAAAAACATTCTGTTTGGTCAAGCTCATTAAAATCCAGAAAAAAAAAATCCTGAGCAACCAATCAGATTGAACTCACATATGGGTGAGTTATTGATTGTTTGGCCAATGAACTCTGAAATAGTAGGTATATGGTAAAATAAATAACTTCTTACATGCACATTGATGACTATAAGTGATATTGTGTACATTACTTTGAGCTACTACCAGGCAGGTATTAAGATGTATGTTAATTTAATATTTCCATTACTCAGGAAGTTATTCTATACTTTTAATTTTATAACATTTTTATTATATATCTTTATACATATCATATTTCTCATATTTCTTGCCTCTGTTTTGAAATTTCTCGTTGTATTTCTTTGTGTACTTGGGGAGTTTAGGTTGTTTTTCTTGTGGTACATCAGTTGTTTGATTTTTGCCAAACACAATAATTCTTATGAACTCACCACATTTTTACAACTCCGCTATGTTACTTCATCTTCTTCCCTACTAATGGCTCTTAAATAATTTAACTTCATGTTTCCACTAATGGAATGACAATTTTCTTTATTAGGAGCTTTAATCCCCTTACTTCTTTTTATTCTCTTCTCCTTCACCCTCAGCCTTTATTGGGGTTCTACATTATACCCACTACATTTCTGTCTCATTTCCTGTCTAATGTTTACAATATTCTCATACCAACCTTCCAATTTGTAGCTAAGAATTATCTTTAGATAGACTTCATGTTCATTATCTGCTCTTTCTCCATCATTTATTTACTACTGTCAGGTTAATCTTCCCACAATGGTTTCAGTTACAATGGTCCCAGTCTCACTCAAGACGTAACACTAGGCAAACGGCTTTCAAAATGACCAATTGGGAGAGAACCGTGTAGAAATGTTTCAAAACCTTGCTAGTGAAGCAAAGAAAATGCATGTCAAGTCTGTGTATTCTAATGTTCCTGACAGAGAGCCAAGAAGTTGTGATTGAAAGGATAGGCAGATGGCTCTGGGGCTAAAGAAGATTTCTTTCAAACAGGTCCTTGTAAAAAGCCAGGCATGTCAAGTCTTTTCTGTAATCTTAGCCCTTAAAGAAGAGGCAGGACATGCCTATATCTATCTCTTTATAATGCATATAAATATATATTTATATGCATATAAATAAATATCACATATGTCCATGTATATTATTTATAAATACATATGTACTTATTTATGACTTATACATATATGTATATGTATGTATTTATGTATATATACAGACATCCATAGATAATGAGATAGGGGGACTCCCATGTAATTCAGACTGGCATTAAGCTCACTCTGTATCTGATGTCAAATTGAACTCCTGAACTTCCTGTTCCTACCTCCAAAGTGCTTGGATTATAGGGTCATGCATTAGGCTGACATTCTTTTAAGACTACAAATATTGCTACTAAAAATGAACCTTCTTTTTACCCCCTAATTCAAAAGCCACTGGTTTTTAAGGGATAAAAATATTTAAAGAAGTTTTTCATATGGATTTTCAAATAAAGAAATACTAGATCACAGAAAGGGTCAAGATAAGATATCTTAAGGAAAACAATGAAATAGAAACTTTAGAGGACTAGAATGAAGTTGCTCTATAAGATACGGAAGATTCCAAATCATTTTCACATTCACACATTTTCTTTTCTACAAATGGGCTTAGGAAACAGAAGGTAGATGCCATGTAATTATCTCAGAATCAGATAAAGGAGCTGTCATTTGTTACTTCAATTACAGGAACTGCATAAAATGCTCATAACTGGAATGCATTCTCCTTCTCTGAGTCATGATCATCATTGTCTCATCTTTCCAGATCACAGCAGAGAGAAATAATGTAGCTGGCAGTTCACACAGAAGGAGAATTGTTCCCTGTCCCACTGTTTCCTGAAGATGAAGTGAATAGAAGCCGAAGGTTGATTTTGTAAATAAGTACATTTGTATCTATGTTTATGTTAGTCACAGTCTGTTATAAGAAAGATGAGAGATGGTGAAGGAATTTCTTCTAGTTATTTTTCTCAAGGCTTTAAAATTTTGATGCAAGTCCAGCTATCTCATTTTTGTCCCAGGACTTCTTTTAGACTCTTTACTGAAGGTTGGTGGCCAAGTTTCTGTGCATAAGTCATTCTTTCCACCTCCATTAACTTGTGCTTTCAACGGAGTGAAGCAGGAATGGTGTCTTGATCTTGATTGCATTAAATATGGAGAAGAGTAATGCTTATATCAATGGGGAAGAAACGGGATGGAAATAATTCATGCAGAACTTAGAGAAATTCAATAGTCTCTGATCTCAATAAAGTGAATATTTGACCTTTCATTTAAAATATAATAACAGATATTAACTAGAATATGGGTTTCCTTGTGACATTTTCACTTACATATATTTTTTAATTGTATTTACCTATCTTCTACCTTCCTACTCCCTGTGACCAACTTCTACTTCACAACACTTATTTCTTCCTCTTCCACTTTTCTGGCTTCGGCTAATATGGGTAATTAACACCAATTATGCACTTTCATTTCTCAACACCTATTCCTTCCACATCCACTTTCCTGGTTTTTGTTAAGGTGGATAAACAAGTCATGTAATTAGTGTTTTCACATGAGCCTGTGTGAGGCGTTAAAAATGAGTTGCTGTCAGTGATTGTACCACAGAAGAAAACCCAGACCCAACAACAGTGACCTGTAATCTGGAAGACACATGTGAAGAAAAATAATTAAAAAATTGCTTACAAGAAAAGCACGCAAAATTACAATTCCACATTCATGACCACCAGGATTTCAGTAAAATGATGCAGTTTTTGCCTAACATGTGTTAAGCTTTGAGATTGATGCTTGACTATTTCCCGATAGTATCACCGAAATTTTTATAAAAGTTTTCAAGTCACTTAGCTTTTTTTTTTTTTTTTTTTTTTAAAAAAATAGTTGTGGGATCCCACAGTGACTTTATTTCCATCTTGTCTTAAGGTCAGTCAGAGAGTTCCAGCTTGCCATGGACAAATATGAGGCTGTTTGACTAAGGGCATGGTCACTAGATGTTATGAGTATTAAAGCGGCAATTATGATTGTTTGTCTACATTTACTCCTATTTGCATGTGCAAGTATGTAAGTACTCAACAAATAATTTGTTATTGTATTATTGCATTTTTTAGAACTTGATTGCTATTTTCCAAATAGCATATATATATATATATATATATATATAATGAATAAATAGTTTCTAAAAGTAATATCTGCATAAAGTAATTAACAAAATCCTGGAAGGTGTTTAGTAGACTAAGTGCCTGCCACAAAATGAGAAGAACTCGGATTATATGCTCAGACTCAAGTAAAAAAAGCAAGTATGATAGAAATCCTGTACTGGTGAAAAGAAAGAAAATAAGTAGACCCTATGGATTTAGGGGCAGCCAGACTACATGAAAAGTTGTGCAAATATTGTATGAGAGTATATCTTTCAAACTAATGGGTAATGAGGCAGATTGGCCCAGCCTAGAAGGGCTGATCTTTTTGAGTTTAAGGCCAGTCTTGTGTACACAGCAAATTTCTGGACTAGCCAGGAACGTGTAGTAAGACCTTTCAAAAATAAAATAAAATATGAAGAGATCGAGGAAGATACCCTCATATTGACTCTTGCTCTCTGGATGCATGGACACAACATACACATCTATGTGCAGACAGAGCCATAGGGAAAGTAGGCAGCAGGGTTGGTGCTAGAAACCTGAAATGAAACTTGTTTCTCCAAGGCCTGAGAGATAGCTCAGGGTTTGAGAGCACTGGCTGCTCTTGCAGAGGACCTGGGATCAAAAGCCAGCATCCACGTGGTAACTCACAATTGTCTGTTATTACAGTTCCAGGTGATCTGACACCCTCACACAGACATACACACAGGCAAAACACCAATGCACATAAAATAAATATTTTTTTAAATAAAGAAAAAAACCCTTTTATATCCATAATCCTATTTGTCATTTTTATATAACAATATCATGTTTTGTTTGAGACATTCCTGCATATATGTAATAAGTTTTGATAAAATTCACCCCATTTCCTCTTCTGTAGTTCCTTCCCTATCCCCACATTTTCTACCAGCTTTATGTGAAGCACTGAGTTCTCTTAGTGTTACTTTTAAGTGCATGGGTGTAAGACGATCTTTTAGAACAGGCCACTTAGAGACTTAACCATTGGGGAAAAAACAGCTTTCCCTCTCCTAGCAAACTCCTGCTTGAAGCCTGGGTCTCTCAGTGCTCTTGGGATCACCTCATAGGATAGACTTCCTGACAATCAAGCTTCAGTGTTTTAGTTGTTTCTTCCTCCCCAATACTTTGTTTACAAACATGCACTGTTATGTCCAGCTATTTTGTAGTAGTGTGGAGCAGCGGGCTGTGTCCCGCCACCCGGCTAGCTTTACCCAAAATAATTACACAGAAACTGTATTCATTTAAATACTGCTTGGCCCATTAGTTCTAGCCTCTTATTGGCTAATTCTCACATCTTAATTAACTGATTAACCCATTTCTAATAATCTGTGTAGCACCACAGGCTGGCGGCTTACCAGGGAGATTCTTAACCTGCGTCTGCCTCAGAGAGGAGAATCATGGTGACTGCCTGACTCGGCTTCCTTCTCCCAGCATTCTGTTCTGTCTACTCTGCCTCCCTAAGGGCTGGCCTATCAAATGGGCCAAGGCAGTTTCTTTATTAACCAATGAAATTAACTCCTCCATCACTATTTCTCCCTTGAGTGTTGTGAATTGAGCTGAGGGCCTCACACTTGCATAGAAAATGCTTTTCTAAATTATTGTCTGAGCCCTCAAATCACTAATTTGGGTGGAAAATAAAAAAAATATACTATATTTTCTAACCCCATTCCCATGATTAAGCCAGACCTTCATTTCCCACTTATCTCATTGGTTTTTTGTTTTATATCACTTTTGATTTTGCAGTCTCTATGATTGATGTAAGGAAATTCACTTTTTTCTGAAGATTCAGCTTCCTCCCCAGATGCTCTGAATATCTGTAATGTGTCATGCCTGCTCTATGTTTTTGCTCCATTTTGATTCCTGAGAAATACATTGCTATTTTATAGACATCATATTAGTTATAGCTGCATTATTGTGACCATGCAAAAGGAAGAAACATTTATGTTTTCTCACTGTCGTCAGAGGGTTACAATCATGGCAGAATATGCACAATGAGGTTCATTTCTAGGCATTAGGGTACCTGGCAGTGTCTAATCACACCATATCGGAGCGAGAATTGGAGAATACAACAGGTCACTAGAACTGGTCTTCAACTTTCCACAGCTTACACTTTGAGGATTTCTTCTGCCAATCAAACTCTGCCTCCTAAAGTTTTCATGGCCTCCCAAAAGTCACCATCTTGGAGTAAAGCATCAAAGCATGGTCCTGTATGGGGCGTTTCTAATTATACCTCTACAAGGCACTACCATTAGATTGCTTCATCTATGTTCATGCTAGATCTTTAAAAAATGAGTTTTCAGAAAATCAACTTTTGCCTACTTTGAAAACAGCATTTCCTAAAAGACTCTGAGGCAAGCTCTGTATTCTCGAACTTAAGAAAAGTCCAGTTCTGGTAGTAAGGATCCACCTCATTAACTAACTGCTGGAGCACATGGAGGGGCTGGTCCTGCGGATCCAAAGCTGCAGGATCTCTGTGACACAGGGCAACAACAGAGCCCAGTACCAGGACAAGAGATATCTTGATCTCTGTTCTTTTGTTGGATGTCCACTACGGGTTGAACATCATGTTTCATCTTCCATGACATTTCCTAGTGTTTTTTTTTTTTTTCTGTATGCCTTATCCATTTCAAAGGAAGATTCCAATTTGAATTTCATCTTGCTAACAAGATTTTCATCTTTAAAATGTTTCCATTTTTACTGATTTTATTTTTATACTAATATGCTGTGCCTTTCTATTGTATTTTCCTTTCTGCTGATGTTCCAGAGGTAAGTATGTGATTAAAGTCTACCATAAGACTTGATTCTGAAAACTTAGGGAACAAATCATTGTCAAATAGATTGAAAAATTTTTTTACCATACGGAAGATGACATAAAATTGTGTCCATTTTCTTTTCCTCCTCATTCCTCTTTTTCTCTCTTTTCTCCCTATGTCTTTTCTAGTTCGTGTGTATGTGTGTGTGTGTGTGTGTGTGTGTGCGTGCGCGCGCACACACACACACACGCATTCACCCAGGGAAATTTCATAAATCTTACTGAGATATATTTTTCTTTACCTTTTAGTGTGTTTTACAACTACTATTTATTAGAACAAATTTGAATACACTTTGTTGGAAATGGACATTTTAGTAACTTTGAATAAGAAGTTACTCTCAGCTTTTTTAATTATATAGATTTCTCTGTGTGCAAACATCTGGTAGGAATGCCCTGTATAAGAATCAGTTGAAATATAACACAGCATGGTAGTTCACAGTAATTCACTAATGTGTGTGTGATAATTAATTCAGGTCTTTGTCTGGATTCCAAAAACTAATTTACTCCACCATTAGGGAGTGTTTAAGGAACGGTGTCAAGTCCTCTATCTCAATGCTTAGATACTCACCAATGAATACTTTGAGATTTACTTTATAAGGCTGTCATTTACTCTGAGAAGTGAAAGATTCATTTATTCAATTTGCAATTTACATTTAAATTCTGAATGTATTTGATTGAAGTCTGTAACCAAAAAATCAAATTTCCCACTAAGAAACTTTCTGTTCAACTTTCACATTGTAAGTGTCATTTTAACACTTATGAGTCATATTAACTTTTCTAAAGGAGTAAAGCACATTTCTCTGTGTCATTTAAATTAGGTTCATATAATGTAATATATCCTATCATTTGCAGGGTAAGTCAAATACTTGCAGAAAACAAACTATGTTAATTTTCTCATTGCTGTGAAAAAAGGCACAACAAAAGCAATTTAAGGAAGGGTATTTGTTCCCGCACCTGAGTGGGTAATACATCGTGAAGTGGATGCACATTGGTGAGAAAGACTGTTTCACCAATAGCATGAAACAGAGGGCCCCATTACAGTGCAGGAGTAGAGGGGGCCGAGTTCACTTTTGTCCTTTCTCACTTATCTGGATAGAAACTCGAGGCTTTTGGGTGACACTCTTAAAACATAACACAATTCTTCCATCCTTGAATGAACCTTTTAGGAAATGATCTCATGGAGCCCCCAAGAGGCACACATCCTAACAAATCTAAGTCTAGTTAAATGACAGTGAGGATTATTCATCTTATAGATTGTAACAGACTATAAATAAATGAGTGCTCTTTTCTAAGTATCCTAGAATGATATGTCTAGTAGAATGTAGAAAAATTGACTAGTAATTCATGATCTAATGTACTAGAAATAAACAGATATTTTATAATTTAAATCATGTAATTTAAACTTTTTTAAATGCCAGAAAGTAAGTAATTATTAAAGTGTGTGACTAAAAGATCAAGACATTATACAATACATGAATAAAGGCTAGGGGTGTGACTCAGCCCACACATTGCTTTCTGCCTAAGTATAAGGACATGAGTTTAGGTTGCCAGCGCTCATTTAAGAAGAAAAAATAAAGTCTCAGCAGCTCACCTGTAAAGCCGGAGCTGGAAGGCTACAATCGATGAATCCCTGGGCTTATTGACTAGCCAGTTTAGTCAATTCAGTGCGCTCTGAATTCACTGAGATACGCTGTCTCAAAAATTCCAGTAGAGAGCAAATGAAAAAGACATGGAATGTAGAGCTTTGGTTTTCACACACACATGCATGAAGATGTATACATACATATATCACAAACACATAGATGTGCAGAAACTTTATAAGTAGTAACAATACATATAAACACACATTTTTGCTAGTCAAATTATTTTGTTCATTTGTTTATTTTGTATAGATTTTATTTTCTTGCATCATGAAAGGACATAAGAAAAATGTTAAAGTAAAATTTAACAAAGGTTATTCTCTTCTTTATAATCATAAATGGAAACTTTTTATGGTTTGTCTTCCTTTAAATTTATAATAGAAATCACATTATTCTTCATATAACTATATGTACACAAAATTTTATATGATATCATGTATTAAACTATTTAATCTTCTTAAAGATTGTTTGAACTCACTGTATTAACCTCCATAATTAAATATACCTCTGTTTGATAGAACACAATTGAGTTACATAATAGCACTAACATGATCAGTTAAATTTGGGTTAATTTAACTATGGGTGATTTGTTTCTAAGTCATGAAGGAATCTTTCTCAAGTGGTGATTAAATCAACAAGAATAATTACCTATAATGTTTAAAATGCATATGTATAATGATATCAAATATGATTTACTATGAAAAATTATATTACCTTGTACTATTATAACATGTGTGTATTCCTTAGTTTGAAGATACTTGTGAATTATAACAATTCATAAAATAATATTTCTAATTGAACTTATTGTAACTTGCTTGTTCTTTTATGGTTATTAATATTAATATGCTAGATGTAATCCTGCTTAAATCCTGAGATGTTATATCTCATGCAATTATTTTAAATTTAATATGACATTTTCTTATGTATTCCCATGTATTTTTTAATACTTGGTAATACTTAAGGGTGGGCACATAAGTATTTTCCCTTGGCTTTTAGCATCTTGTTCTTGACATCTCATTTGGCAACTCCAGTAGCAATTTTGATTTCTTTACTAAATTTTCTTTGAAATGTTTCCCTGTAAATGACTCTTAGGGTTTCTTTTGCTGTCGATAAAACCCCATGTCCAAAAACAAGTGGGGATAAAGGGTTTATTTTGTCTTAAAGTTTGTCATCTCTCGCCGTGCAGTGGTGGCACATGCCTTTAATCCCAGCACTCAGGAGGCAGAGGAAACATAACTCTGTGAGTTCAAGGCCAGCCTGGTCTACAAGAGCTAGTTCCAGGACAGGCTCCAAAGCAACAGAGAAACCCTGTCTCGAAAGCCCAAGGCGATGTCCCCAGTTTGTTCCTTGGGCAGCTGAGGATAGGGAACCTGTAATGAGCCTATCCTATAGCAATACTGACGAATATCTTGCATATCACCATAGAACCTTCATCTGGTGATGGATGGAGATAGAGACAGAGACCCACACTGGAGCACTGGACTGAGCTCTCAAGGTCCCAATGAGGAGCAGAAGGAGGGAGAACCTGAGCAAAGAAGTCGGGACCACGAGGGGTGCACCCACCCACTGAGACAGTGGGGCTGATCTATTGGGAGCTCACCAAGGCCAGCTGGACTGTGACTGAAAAAGCATGGGATAAAACCGGACTCTCTGAACATGGCGAACAATGAGGGCTGATGAGAAGCCAAGGACAATGGCAAGGGGTTTTGATCCTACTTAATGTGCTGGCTTTGTGGGCGCCTAGCCAGTTTGGATGTTCACCTTCCAAGATATGGACGGAGGGGGGAGGACCTAAGACTTACCACAGGGCAGGGAACCCTGACTGCTCTTTGGACTGGAGAGGGAGGGGGAGAGGAGTGGGGGGAGGGGGAGAAGGGTGGGAGGAGGGGGAGAAGGGTGGGAGGAGGGGGAGGGAAATGGGAGGCTGGGAGGAGGTGGAAACTTGTTTTTTTTTTTTTCCTTTTCTCAATAAAAAAACTAAACTAAAAAAAAAGAAAAACAAAACAAAACAACAACAACAACAAAAAAAATTCTCATCTGAATCTCTTATAAGAAAGACAGAAGGAACTCAAAACTGGAACCTGAAGGTAGAAACTGAAGGGGGGATATTTACTGACAGGTCCCAGCCAGCCTACTCCAGGAAGAAAGGCTACTTTACAAGTGTAGTCCATTTCCATCTAAAACTTTGAAGGGTGAAAATGATAAACCAGGCACCCGAAGCAAGACTATTGAATTTTCCTGAGTCCTGAAGCCTCCTACTAGGGACTTCAAATAACTAACATTCTCTGTTTTCTCTTGCAAACTCTGTTAATATGAGCTGTAGACTGCCCTCATGGAGCACAGCTTCTCCATTCTTAGGACTAGTTTTCCACAGAGATAATAAGTTTTCAGATTTGGAATAAAGCTATCTACATTCATGAAGCTCAGAGATGGAATTCAGACCTTGCACCTTCACCCACAGAGTCAGCTCACTTGGCCAATCAGTGTTTTACTTAATCAATCAATGAGTTTGTACACTATCTAATACTGGCCAGTGTCTCCAGAGACTTTTTGATGACTTGAGAATAATGCATGGTATTAACCCAAGCAGATATGGGCTTACTTTTTAAAAAAATAAATTTATGTTATGGTTTCATATTATTTCTTGTATTTTACTACCTTTATGTCTGATTCAATTATTTATATTACTTGTGGATAAGTTTTTGTTTGACATTTTCTCATTATGACTTTTGTTGTACATGTGACTTTATATGGCAACTTTTTAAATATTAGAAAATATAACTTTATATCAATGAGTTCAAAGTTATACTTTAGGTAAATTTGAAAATATCTGTGAAATTTTTGTGAGCAGGATTCCTATGTGACTTAGAAACAATTTGATCCTTCCATGCTAATTCCTCATGGAAATTTTAATTTTATTTTCATTTGTATTAATTTTTGTCTATTAGTGCTTTCTTTCTTTGGAGAAAGTAGTTTGTGAGTATCTTGCCTAGTTGTTTCAACTGAATGAGTCTTTTAAGGAGATTTTCCATTTTAATCCTGTTTGAATGCAGAAAGGGTTCACTTCAACAGACTTTAGAGGAAGGACCAGCTTCGCCGTTTGTTTTCTCATGATTAAATTCGATCTAAGCCACACAGTAGCACCTTGATTTATGCATCTCACTCCCAATTTGCTTTTTTTTTTTTTAAAGAAAATTCTCCTTATCCCTTTTACTAAGACTTGGAAATCTGGGTATTCAATGAACTATTTCATATTAGTAATATATATTGGTTTCAAGCCTCTATATGATCTTTATAAAATAATTTCAGTTCTTTTAAATATGTGTGAAACCTAACAGTTATGTCACAATTCATTTCTTTCTTCCTGTGAAAACCGAGTATGATTCCAACTATTATTAGTTGATAATACATATGTTAAGGATTGTTTCCAGTGTAATAGGATATAGTCCTTTTGAGTCACTGTAGCCAACATATTCTCTAGCCACACTTTATAAAAAGGTGAAATAAATGCTTTGGCATGATTAAGAGATGATTCCTATCTCTTGAATATATTACATTTTACGAACTCACTTTTATCCATGTCATACAGCATCGTTAAATATTTTCTTAATCTTTAAAGATAATGTTTTTGGATCTGTCGGATCAAAGTCCAGACAAGTTTCCATGTTTTCAAACATTTTTCTCTCCATGTTAATAAGCCATAGGTAAATCTAAGGAAATAAAAACAAATGGTCAGCTATTTTGTTGTAGAGACTCCAGAATCCTTAAAAAACATCTCCAGCTGATGATGTATACAGGTTTATCTCATCCCAGAAGAGTCTTTAGCTAACAACGTCACACTGTTGATGTTTTACAACTGTTTCCCACCCATGAATTTTCTTGTTCACAAGAACTGTCTTACTGAAGCTTAAGTTTCTGCAGCAATAGTGAGAAACTGCAGCCCCTTGGTTTGATTCATTCTGTTAACGGCAGTGAGACTTTTCAAGATCCTTCTTGATTTCACTGAAGTTTATTCTAAGGTTTTATTACAGGTGGATTTTTTTCCCCTGTAGCAATTCTGCTCTACTTACTTTCTCTGGTCTCACCAGTAAGGTAACATTATGCATATATACTCACTAGTAAGGTAACAATTATGCATATATAACTCAGTTGTGGTTTCTTAATATTGTAGTCCCAGACAAGTTACGTCTTAAACTTTCTGTCAATACATCATGTACAAATATTCTGATTACCAATACGCTTGCATATATTAAGTAGTAAATTTAGTATACTTCACTTCTTATTTATAGAATAAAACACACCTTTTATTTTTAAATGATATATTCAGAAACCTGAAACTTTTGCCCAGATTCTCCTTTATTTCCCAAAGAATTGAAGTTGAGTTTCATCTCTCTCAATTATTTTAACTTTTCACATACTTCTACTTAAGAACATTTTCTTTTAATCTCCATGATGTTTTAGTTACCACACTATTTCTATACTCTTTTCATGGTGAGACTTGGCAAAAAGTAATTTACACTTTGTTTTACTGCAATTTAATTTTCACACTCACCTCTCATGAAAATGTCCCCTTAAGAAAACTGGTAAGTAACTGTTTGCTAAAGTAACTATTTTAAGTATGTACTGTATATAATTCGTCTAGAGAAAAAATAGTTCACATTTCCCTGGGCTTCAGAATCCTTTCCTCCTGTGGTTTCTCTGACAACCTTAATTCTTGATCATTGTATCACGAGATTCTTGATGTATTTTTCTATTCCTGTTCTATAAATACTAACAACCCTTGTGATTTTTTAACTGAAGTATTGAAAGTAAGGATCATTGCCTAGAGTCTCTTAGGTTATGTTTCTGTGTGCCTTGACTTAGCAGGGCTTCTCCTATCATCCACCTGATCTTTTATCTTCCTGATCACATTCTATGAGATTCCTTCAGCTTGGGTTCTAGTCTGTTTGGGCTGATGCTGCCCTTACAAAATTGACAGTGTGGGAGGGCAGGGGATTCCGGGGGGTGGGAGTAACATTGCTTTGGTTTACCATGAAATCTGTTTCCTAGGAAATGATGGACAATTTGACTTTGCCATAGTGAGCATAAAGGGAAGAGTGATGAATGATTAAGTCTGTCTTTGACCTTGACAGGGTCAAACTGTCCTTTCTGAGTTGGTTAGCAGAAGTTGGCAGCCTTTAGGCCAAGAACGCAAGTGTGCCTCAGGCCATCATCACCACTGCTAGTCTGAGTGAGTTCACAGTTCTTTTGTGTCCAAAGTTACACTTCCTTGGTCCCTGTCGATGCTTAGAAAAGTTTTAATCTTTTCTTGCAAACTTCCTTGTATCTGTTTTGTGTTCATTTATTCTGTGTAGCATTTGGTTTTGCTAAATATAAGCCATTGTGTGCAAAATGTCTAATTTCAGTGATATGTGTGTATATATTGATGTTGAGATTTAGAGGTATCATAGAACATAAAAATACGGTAATCATCAAACTTTGATTTATTACTGATAAAATCATAAAATTCCAATCTGAAGTACCATGATGAATCAAGCACAAGCCTGGGAAGAAAAGAAGGCAGTCTATTTATAGTATAAGTATAGTATAGTATAGTATAGTATAGTATAGTATAGTATAGTATAGTATATGTTGTTATTTGCTTCTGAGTGAGCCTCTATGCTGTCGTGTTGTATTGGCCTTCCTGTGCTCATTTAAAAGTAGGAGATTGCTATTAGGAGGACTTTTTGGAAGGAAAGACTATCATTTTGAGAAATTCACTAATTTGCCTAAATTATACAGAATGAATGGAACTATCAGAAATAGAAACAAGTAAATTCATCCAAGAATCCGTGTTTGCTCTTAGCGGGTGCAGGCTATTTCACCCTTCCTAAGTTAGCCAAAAAATTAAAGCAGTGATAACAGCAATGACTTGAGGATTATACTGTCATTATTGCTCTCCTTGGTTTAGTAATGATTCCAATGCATGTAATATGTGTTTCAGACATTAATTCAAAAGCTTTCCCCACATTGCTTCATTAATTCTCAGTTTATATCTGGATGGTGCTATTATCATCATCTCTATTTCGTAGGTTTGAAAAAAAGTGAATCAGGGAAACAAATTTCTAAGAGTCATGGAATTTGAAAGAACTAAGGTTTGACAAATGAAAGATGGATTATAAAGTCAATAATGTATTCTTCAGGTGACAAAAGTACATGTATTGATAATTGATAATATCTTTATGTAGTTAACAGATATGACTAATGACATTATATCGGGGCATTTATATTATTTATTTACATCGGATTTCCTATTATTTTTTGTAGCTCTATATATTTTAAAGTCTTACTCTTGCCATAAATATTTGGAACTAGAGACATTGTCCAGTACACTATTTTATCAATAGAGAACAAAATGAGACATAGCTCATCAATGCTTATAAGGCTGCTACCTATTAATGGTCTGGGTTCATTTGCTCTTACCAGGTAGGAACAATGGGTATGACAAGAGAAACTGAATTTAGCTGCTTTATAAGTTATTTCTTCTGACAGACAGGCAGGTTGTATTCAGCAGTGTAATAGCTATTTACAGACCTAAGATTTGGGGGACCCTCAGATCTAGTGATTCAAGCATTAAAAGCTTTGGTTCAGACCTCAGTGCCAGAGGTCTTTACTGTTTTCAACACCTCCCAGGACCTGTCTGAGAACCTCTGTCTTTAAGGCCCAATAGCTCTAGGATTTCCCGGACCAGCTTTCAGCTGCCTTTTACCATTATTGCTCCTGTGTCAGCAGCAGAAAAGTGCCTGCTGCCACTTCTGGTTCCCAGCTGTCCTCACCATCCCTGGCTCCATTACTACTTTCTCTACTGTTGCTGCTGTCACCACTGCCACCATCAATGGAGTCTGGGTGCCTTGCTCTCTATGAAACCACAGGAATTTACCTGCTGCAGCTCCCAAGTGTGCTCACCAAATGTGTCGAATGGCTTAGCAAAGAGGCTTTGCCTCAGTAATCGCTGACTTTCAAGCAGACAAAGGGTTGTGTTACACCAATCGTATCATTATCCCTTGCACTGGTAACAATTTTGCTTCTCCAAGAAGAGAAATTTTTTAAGGCAAAAATGACATAAGTAGTTTCAGCTGTGGCTGAGCCCTTATCTTCAGGGTCAGAGATATACCTTGACTAACGGCACAAGCAACTGTGGCTATAACAAAGATTTGCTGAGCACAAAAAAAAAAAAAAAAAAAAAAAAAAAAAACCAGCCACTGCTGGCGTGAGTGCAGTGAGCAGGTCTGCTGGCGGCTTGGGTGGCAGACCGCTGGAGACTACCAGGGCACCTGAGAAGAGCATAATAGCTGTCAATTATGAAGTAAAAGTGATCCATTCTCTCAGTATTTCAGCTTATTTATAGGGAAAAACAATCAGCAGAAGGAGTGCTTACCAGAAGCATTCATGATCTTTAGTAGCTATTATGACACTTATTTATTTATTTATTTATTAAAAATGTCCACCTCCTGCCCTCCTCCCATTTTTCTCCAACTCTCCCTTCCCCCTTGCTCTCCAGTCCTAAGAGAAGCCAGGGTGCCCTGCCCTGTGGGCAGTCCAAGGCCTTCCCCTCTCTATCCAGGTCTAGGAAGGTGTGCATCCAAACAGACTAGGCTCCCAAAAAGCCAGTACATGCAGTAGAATCAAATCTCGGTGTCATTATCATTGGCTTCTCACTCTGCCCTCATTGTCAGCCACATTCAGAGAGTCCAGTTTGATCACATGCTTCATCAGTCCCAGTCCAGCTGGCCTTGGTGAGCTCCCATTAGATCAGTCACAACATCTCAGTGTGTGGATGCACCCCTTGGAGTCCTAACTTCCTTGCTCATGTTCTCCCTCCTTCTGCTCTTCATCTGGGTCTTGGGAGCTCAGTCCAGCGCTACAATGTGAGTCTCTGTCTCTATCTCCATCCATCACCAGATGAAGGTTTTAAGGTGACACTTTTTAACCAGTGAGTTAATCTTCCTTAACCCCTTTCCAGAGCCCCAGGGAAAGGTGGCTTCCTGTCTTCACAATGAGCTGCAGTGTAGGTTTGCAAAGGACTTAGCTAACCTCCCTCTTAGACTAGACACGTCGGAAGATAGAGCTCCTTAATCTTGTATCTGTTTTGTGTTCATTTATTTTGTGTAGCAATTGGGTCTGCTAAATATTTTGACTCTGTTAATGTGGAAATGAAAATAATAGCAGAAGTTTAGTTTCTTTAATGTTATTTCCTTTCTTTCTCCTTCCTCCTTCCATCCCTCTCTCCCTTCTTTCCTTTTTTTTTTTTTTTTTACTTTTGTTTTACCTTGGAAGGAGTGGCAAATTGCTAATCAAACTCAATTCATAACAGAAAATGGTGGCATAAATTCATTTATAGAGGAGGGGAGAAAGCGACAGTACGGCATCATGGCCGCCACTTTTGTAGCCCCCAGTCTGTGGAATTCAGCCTGGGTCTTTGCACTATCAAAATATAAATTATACAATGCTGTCTCTTGATAGGATTGTGTCATATACTTAAAGAACATCTTTCAACGTCCAGATAAAGATATGATGTAAGCAGGGATGCCCATAGTTCTGAACTTGGTACACTGCTTGATAATACTAGAAGAGAGATCAGAACATTTCCAGCTACAACTCATGAAGTAATCATTTATAGATTCACAAAATACTGGATTATTTTCTCTTGAGGCTGTGACACTCAGACAAATCGTTCCTTTTTTTTATTGTGATATGACAAGGCACATGACATGACCTTGTAATGTCTTGATCAAATGGTAAATAAAGGATTATTTTGTTTTGGTTCATACGAAATTTTGAGTTTCATTTCTATCATGATTATTTATTTCTTCTTAATATACAAATACAGATGTTATATAATATATATTATGGTTATTATAGAGATATGGATAGAAAGTATCAATTTAAGATCCTGTTTTTAATTATTTTGAGCATAAGTACCCAGAAGTAAGATTGTTAGATCATATTGGAGATTTCTGGATATCTATATGTTTCACCTAGACCCTGCAACAGTTTTCATCCAACAGTATTTAATATTCAAAAGGTATAAGTATACGATGAAAAGACAATAAATGAAAAGTATCCGTAAGATATGTGTAGAAGTGATGTGCTACAAGTCATTAAAGATGATGCATGGTAATTTCACAGTTAATTGAAGATCCGTTCTAGAGGCTTCATGATTTGCTCATCCAAGTATATGGTCTATTGCTTATTTTTTATTATTAAAACCTGTTATGCTATTATGATGTAAAATTAATCATATCGCAAATCATTAAAAGTAATGTTCTATAAAATAAACATATGTTTTAAATTATTTTGAGAAATAACATATAATATTAGAATCAGTTACTTTTTAATACATTTAAATACTTTTTAAATAAAATTTATTATTAATTACAATGTAAGATAGGTTGGGTCTTTAGACCATAGGTAGAATATTGTTATAATAATGGTTCAACGCATAATACAATTATAAGACTCCATTTAAAATGACCTTGGGTTAGTCATATTAAATTACTATGACAGCATTATTTGTTCTTCGAGTTTTCTTTGTTGCTATTCCTTAAACCCTGCAGATGAGAATGTTTTTATCATCTGGTAGAATATCAGACTCCTGGAGCAAATGAAACAAGTCCCAATTAAGATTGCCAAGATCAATAATTCTGCTTCCAAGGAACAAATAATAGAAAATTGATGAACGATATTAGACAATTTCCAAGCAGAAGAATGTTCTAGGAAGTTGTAGACCTGATGAAATGCACCACATCACAAATAATTTAAATGCTCTTGTTTCAATCTACTAAGCTTGAGGAAGATTAGTTACGGAACAAGAGACTACAGATACGCTCTGTGGAGTTTTCAATTACTTTTTAAGAAAGTGTTATCAGTGTATTTTGCAAAACTAAATATATCATTGCTTGCTTTGGAGAAAAGAAAGATCTCACCTTATCTATTCACATGATCACTGGATATTTTCTCTTGAAAATATAATCATTTCATAATTTCAGAGTGTTTAAACATTTTCTGCTGTACCACCATCAGAAGTTTTAATCTGGAAAATATTCGTGAGGACATTCATCTCTAGAGATTTGCAACAACGATGAGATAGCCACCTTATTTCAAGCTATCTGTCACAATAGTTGATAGATATTTGGACAAGCACTTCAATAATTTACTGTGGACTTCTCCTTCTATCAGTAAATCTTATTAGGAGTACTATAATCACTGAATGACAAAGCTTTTCCGTAAATGACTTTATAATATAGATTTAGCATTTTTAAAAACATGAACTATTTCCACTACTGTTGACTATGTTAGAAATATGCATAATTAGCTGGGCGGTGGTGGCACATGCCTTTAATCCCAGCACTTGGGAGGCAGAGGCAGGCAGATCTCTGTGAGTTCGAGACCAGCTGGTCTACAAGAGCTAGTTCCAGGACAGGCTCCAAAACCACAGAGAAACCCTGTCTCGAAAAACCAAAAAAAAGAAATATGCATAATTAATTGCTTTAAATTTTGAAAGGTGAGTAATTTAAAATTAATGTTCTCTAACATTTAAGAGAAAGGTTAATCAATAAAATTAATATAAATGGATTTAAATACCTGAAAAAGTATTTTTTAAGTTTGATGGTACTGGTTATCAAAACATGTGATTCATACATGGCAGGAAAGAGTTTGCTGTTGAATTACATCTCCATATGTGAAAATAACGTTTACCTTCTTAAATTTATTTACTCCTAAATATCAAACTTTCTGAATTTTACACCCTTGTTCATTTATTCCAAGCTTTTAAAACTGATCATCTGCTTAATCTGAGATGGCTCACGTCAGTGGTATAGGAGAATTAGAATGAGCAATATGAATACATATAACTTATGTTCAGAAAAAATATAGCATATAGCAAATGATAAACTCAAAGTTAACTAAAGGAAAACTTTCATGAGCTAAAATAGAGTATATTATCAGATAAAGGGTTCTTTCTATATGTCTAGCAAAATGCAATGGAAAATTACAAAGTTATGAATTATATTGAAATTAAGTAAAATAAATGGTATCTACAAGCAAGGCATAGAAGTTTCTCACAAAAGTTCAGATCTTATGTTTGATTCAGAGTTTACCACAAAATTCTATATATATATAAAATTTCTTCCAAATAATTGAACAATTTTCATTATTTATGACACCAATTACACATTTCAAGAACAGGGTAATATCAAAAGATGAATAAAATATGAATTCTATTCTATTTTCCCTTAGTATAGAGAAAGACAAGCAATGATGATCACTGCACAGAGTATAAGATAATAATGCAAAAAGTGAGCATTGTTTTACAAACCGTTAAGCAATTAAAGAAAGAATTGAAAAGACTCACAAAAAAAAATCCCTTTTGTTTCATGTTCCTTGAGAATGAGCAGAGTCCAGTCCAGGGTACTCAGATAAAGATAAAGTTTGGGTGGAAGAATTAACCTGGAACTAAGCTGCAAAGGATGGATAAAAAGAACCACTGGGCTGCCATGGGTGAATAAAATCTTCCTATGTGTTAAGAAAAGCTTCATGATACGGTGACAGGAGAGGGGCCCAACTGTGAGGCCCTTGCTACTTAATCCTGAGATTTCTTCTGATGGGAAAACAGGTCAATTAGTTTCAAGGCCATGTTAAAAGATGATCCTCTCTGTTCATTATTTTTTTTTCTTTTGGACAGGGTCTCTCACTTACATTGATGTTAAGCACTAAGACATATAGACTAGTCATTGAGAAGCCAGAGATTCTCTTGCTACCTCTTCCAAGCTTAACCATGCTTTTCTTTTTATGTTGTTATTGAAATTATGAAATCTGGTTCTCAAGACTGCAGGGTAAGCACTTTATTGAATGACCCCCCCCATCCTCTACAGTTCAAAAAGGGAAGCATTATTTTTGACATCTCCTTCATTTGAAAACTGAAAACACTTTTTCTACAAAAGATCTCTAGAAGCCATTCCATATGAAGGAAGTGTTCCATAAGTGTTCATTGATTTGAAACTGATATAAATTGTAAAGAAAATATACCCTGCTTATTGCTGGAGACTGCTGTTATTGGTGAGAATGATCTGTGTCTCTGTAGAAAAATATTTGATAACTTTGAACTTAAACAAAAGTTCTTCATCCCGGGAGAAAAAATCTGCAAGGATTTAAAATGATATTTCAACTCTAGAGTTCTATATGTTTCAGTTATTACTAATATGCTTACCTGAAATATTTTTTGCCAGTTTCTTGCAGGTTGATCTTAAACTTATAGTTTTCTGTAAGTTGTGGAAACTTATATTTATGCTTACTGTAATGAACTAAAGTGGTTTTAGTTTTACTCAATTTTCTCTTTATAAAATATTTAATCATGTTGAAAATTCCATTCTGAGTTTTTTTTAAATTATGTATCAACTAACACAGCATGCTTAAACACACAGACAAGAAAATTAAACATGTATATAAGCATGTGAAAACATAACTATGGTCTTAGGATATAAGGCATTATTATTCCAAGCTCATTTCAAGGTGAACCGATGAAGACTTCTAATGTTTTTCATATGTTGATGTCACATTACTGGTTTAACTAAAATTAACCTTTATTATCTCTACATGATGTAAACTTTTGTGCAACTGTGTTTGTTTTTCCTACCACATGCCAACGTTTTAGGCAATCTACATTTTGAAAGTACCTTATGATATTCTAGGTACTTGAGTAATGACTGGGATAAGACAATGAATAGAATAAATTTTGTTCCAATTTTTATAGCACTTGTACGTGATCAAATATAATGGTGTGAGAGAAGATGTCTCTAGTCATTGCCATATTTAAACTCCATCTCTGAGGGAAAACATCAACAAGTTGCCTATTTTCTTTGTAATAAATGTTTTTATTCTTAAGATGGAAAAAATATGTACTTCCAAAATGGGTGAATGAGTAACAATAAGAAAAATGCTTAGAATAGTGTTAGAAAGATAATAAACCTTTATTATATAGAAGATAAAACATTAGTAAGATAAACTTATAGTATATATTCAACATAAGATCTTGATAGTCTGTCTTTTTTTTTTTTTCCATTAATAGGATGAGGATCCTGAAACTAAAGAGCATGCTACTTAGAAATGGCTGGGAAAGGACAAATAAGGTGACAATGAGCAAGAAGAATGCGAGTAGGTAAGGTTTACCTACATCTTTACATCTTAATATCCTCAGTGCTAATGACCCCTTCCTCTACTCTTCCTGCTCTCCATTGTCTTCCCCTTCTTCCAATACTAATCCAGGGACTATGCACCAGCAATAATAAATAAATAAATAATAAATACCCACTAGTTTTTGTTCCTCAAACAAAAACTGTAAAGATCTAAACAATCCCAGTTGAATCCTTGATCACTGCCCTGTCTTTCTATGACTCTGTAACAAAGGTTCCCCCCCCCCAGCCCCAACCCTGTGCTAAGATTACTACATTCCAGCTGAGGGTGGAGTAGAAAGAATCAAGAAAACTCACAGAAATTTTTTTGTCTGAAGGAAATAATACAAACCGCTAGCCTGAAGATTTTAAAATAATTCCTCAGAAAAGCTATTCAGGTCCCATATAATATTGTAGCAATGTTAAACCTTCCTCAAATAGACCCAGAAATCATGAATAAATAACTCTTTATTGATGTCCGAAATGATGTTGATGATTCATGTCTATATATTTTAAATATTATTTCCCAACTGAAGGTTTCTCGGTCAGAAATCTTGACCGAGATTTCTGTCCGACCTGATCCCACAACTGTTTAGTCCCAAAGAAACACACAGAGGTCTACATTAGTTATAAACTGATTGTCCTATTAGCTCAGGCTTCCTATTAACTCTTATAACATATATTAGCCCATAATTCTTTTCTGTGTTAGCCACATGGCTTGGTACCTTTCATCAGCGAGGCAATCTCAACTGCATCCTCTACATCTGGGTGACGACTACAGACTGACTCTTTCCTCTTCCCAGAATTCTCCTGTTCTCATTGCCCCACCTCTACTTCCTGCCTCTTCACCCTGCTTATCTTTCCTGCCTGACTACGGGCCAATCAGCATTTTATTAATCAAGTACAAGAAACAAATCTTTACAGGGTAAAACCATTGTCCTACGGCATACCACCTTATGTAATTCTGAAACATGATTCATCCAAAGCACATTTTCAGCATATTCTGTACAAGTTCATCATTCATTGTGTACAATATAATTTGCTAGCCTCATTTGATCCTATAATTATGTCAAATATCTTATAAAATATGACTGTTAACATTATCTTTTATTAACTCAAATTATCTTAAATTGGAAATTGCCTTGACTTCAATCAAGGTGTGTGATTTCACATGGGAATGATTATACTCAGAGTTACCTCTAAGTAGGAGTACCCATTTTATTGGCTTTAATTCCTTGCATGCAAATATTAGGGCACTTTTTCCAAGAATCTGTTAATGTATTTTTGTTTACTTGACTAATCTTGAGTTAATTGTTGCAAAAATTCATGTTATTTATGATTTGTGACATATAATATAGATTTCTTATTCACAATGTCAAATAGACAGAAGAACCCAGATGGAATGGTATCGATACAATTGATGGTAACTGTCATTGTTTGAATCTAGAACTATTTGGGAATTGCTGTTTGATTTTGAAATAGTTGTATCTTTTTTTGTAAGACCTTTACCAAATTTTTGTGTATTTAAGAGACACTGAAATTTTGCTTATAATTATATGTTGCGTGATAACACATAAGCTTTTAGAATTGAAATTTTCCTAAGGTTAAAAATAATACCTTTCCTTGTCCATTTTCTATTTTTAGTCAAGTTTTGAAGACTCACAGAAATAAAATACAGCATCATTCATGTTTGAAAAAATATGCATTTCAATGTATTATTTAATTAAAGTTATAACTGCATGTAGAAAACTTTGCAGACTCTCAAGTATACAACACCAACAAAAGTATCAGTCGAATTTTTTTACAAGGCTTATTGTAAAAAAGGAAAAGAAAATCATATTACCACGCTTATAGAATATCTTCAGAACTGTGGCCTGCCATGTGACATATACAAACGATTACACCAGGAACGGAATCCTGGAGTATAACACAAGACATGGAGTCCATTTTGGAATTGAAGGACTTGTGGGAAGAAACATAAACATGTAATCATGAAAGGATTTCATTCTAATATTCTTGGTATAGCCACTCTTGATAAAATTCACTGTCTTTAGATCTTTCTCTTGTTACTAAATTTTACTCTGAGATTGGAAAAGATATGAAATTTATTGCCTTCGGAGAAACAATGATCCCAGAGAATAATATTCCTTTTTAGCTCATTATAGCATGTGAGAAAAAAAATACTCAAGTGCTCAGGACTTATACTCCAGTAGATTGATCAAAATTAGATTTTCTGTGTGTTGGAAGCCTAGGATGGAATCCAACTTTCACTCATACTAGACATGTGCTCCACCACTGAATTACACCTCTCACTCCTAGAAAATCAAATTTGTCATGCATCCTTTCTTTTTCCCTCTAACTATAACGTTGTAGGGAAAATGTTTTATGTATATTGTAGAATAATAGAGATTTATTTTAACAACATTTTCTAACTTTTGTTTATACACTGGAAAAGTTAATTAAATTTGAATAATTTATTTCCAATTCAGGGATACAATTAAATTATAATTTTCTACTTTTTAACTGTTCAGAGAAACAATTCTAGTCGTAAGTCAGGAGATCCTGGTAAATACTAGCTCTCCAAAGGAAAGGTAAGATGTATTCCAGGTACCTTTGTCAGTTAACATTCAAAGCGCTCACATTGCCAGTTGTCCTATCATAATAAAAGTATTCTAAAGAGATCTTAAAATTCTTACAAGATACTGTAAATATATACTTATTGTCTTCAAATCCATAAGCCCTACCTAAGCCTTTATTTCTAGCCATTGGTATGCCATCGTATTAAATACTACATCCAAACTCCCATTCCAAAAATAGACCTCACTGTATTTAGCAAATCCTATTGCCAATAGACGGCAATAAAACTCTCTGCAGTGATTTCTCCCCTCTCCTTAGTTGCCACTTCCTGATGAAATTTTTATAAAACAGTAAGGTTATTTATATCTAAAAAGTTCTGTATTTCTCCCAGTATATTTTTTTTCATGTCAATGTAGGCCAACTCTTAGGAAGGTATAACATGGCATAGCTTTATTAATTTTGACACCTTCTCTGTGGATTGAAGCAGTGTTTCTCCAGTGTGCAAAGGGAGACGTGTCATTAGCATTCAGAAACCATCCCTCCATCAACTAATCTACTTCAAAATATTTGCATGAGATCAAATTTGCTTAGCAGTCAGCTACATATAAAATATAATTTACAGTCCTTGGTTCACATTATTGATGTGAAGTTATTTAGAGCTCAGAAGAATTATTAGTCAGTCTCATTACCAATGCAAGACAGGCACCAAATCCACAGGCACTGTCACTCTGCCTGTACTGGGTTGATTTATTCAATGTTTATTTCAAACGTTCAAAAATATAGTGAACTTAGACTCTTCCTGATAAAGTTGTTAGCCTGGAGATTGGAAATGTTCATTTATACAATGTAGTGAAGTAAGTGTCTTTCCCTTTATGAAATTTGCATAGTAAGTTTTACCCTCATTTCATTTGAGTACCACATAGTTAAACAAAATGTATTCAATGACTACCAAATCATAGACATTGAAGCATGTTGAAAATGATGGTTCAGTGGTTAATGGTGCTTACTATCTAGCGAGATGATAAGAGTTCTGAATCCTAATTCAAGGAACTCAAATGGTGGAGGTAGAGAACAAGCTCCCACAAGCTGTCTTCTGACCTTCTCGTGTGCATCGTGCACAAGCCACTGTGACATGTGCACATATAGGTACACACAACAAATAAATGTAACATATAAAGCATGCTAATCAATAAAGCACTTTAGATACCACCAAGTTCTCTTTACATTTGCCTTTTCAAATATAAATAATTGACTAACTTTAACAGTTGATATGCAGAAGTGGCTAAGATATGGCCCTGTACTTCAACAGTTCTTCACAAGTTTGAATTTATATATTACTTAAAAAAAATAAGACTATCGGTACTGTAATTATTCTGATTAGTCAAGTAATGACCTGCATCAATGATTTTAATTAGGCAGGCTCACTGAGCAAGTGATGGGTTGGCTTGTTTAAATTGTCAGAAACACAGTGTAGTTTTGATTTGTCATGACAATAAAACGCAAAAGGGTATTTCCTGAGCGCCTCTGATTATAGAAAGATGGGGAGTGTCTAGAGCAGTGGTTCTGAACCTGCGGGTCATGACCTCACTGGGGTTGCATATGACATATGCTGCTTATCAGTTATTTCATTATAAGCTTCACTTAGTGGCAAGAAAGCAAGCCTCCTTTAGCTAGCCTGTTCCACCCTCTCCCCATTGATCAAAGCCTGTAATCTATAGGTCCACTCCATCCCCAAACCCATCCATCCCAGCAACTGATAGAAGCAGATGCAGAGATTCACAGGAAAGCACTGGGCTAAGCTCCCAAATTCCAAAGAGAGGGAGGAGCAGTAATATGAGCAAATGAACCAAGATGATGGTGGAGAAAACTACTGAAACTTCTTACTTGAACTCACGGGAGCTCACTGACTCTGGACTGAGAGCTAGGGAACCAACATAAGACAAAAGTATTCCCTCTGAGTGTGGATGACAATTGTATCATTGGGGCTCTCTGTGGGGCCATTGACAGTGGGAACAGAATTTCTCTCCTGCTTGTACTGGCTTTTGGTTCCCATTCTCTTTGAAGGGATACATTTCTCAGACTAGATATAGTGGAATGGGCCTTGGTCCTGCCTCAAAGTGATGTGCTAGACATTGTTGACTCTCCATGGGAAGCCTTACCCTTTCTGAATAGTGGATGGAAGTGGGGTAAGGGTAAGGTGGAGGGAGTAGAAGAAAGGGAAGGGTTGGGATCTGGGATTGATATGTAAAATGAGAAAAGAATGTTTTTTTTTAAAAATAAATATCAAGAAAAGTTATTTACATTACACTTCATAAAAGCAGCACAATTACAGTTTTGAGGTAGCAATGAAATTATTTTATGGTTGGGGGTGATTACAAATTGATGAACTATATATAGGGCTGAGAACTGATGGCCTGGATGCGGAACATGAAATATGTGTTGATGCCGCAATTATAATTCACAAGTGAAGCAATTGCAGTCAACAGAGATCTCTAGTAATATATTTTGGTATTCACACAAATAAGCAAGTGAAGCACTCCATCAGACAGAAATGAAACTTTCTGTAATTGGTGCGCAATCAATACAGGCAGGTATCAACATTATTTAGAGAATACCTTGTAATGAAACTCTGCTTTAGCAACCTTCTTGTTAATAGAGTTGAAACTAATAGGACCTTAGAAGAAGAAAAATTTCAGCTGGGGTTTGGAGACGGGAATGTAAGAAAGAGATTAAGCAACCACTCTGGTTAGAGGTACTCTACAGCCTCAGTCTATTTTACAAGCAGGAATCATTCTGACTCCGCAAATATATCCCATTGAGCTGGAAGGTAATTTTCTTTTTTGTTTTTTTCTAAAAGCAATGTTTGAATTTTAAAAAATGAAATCTAATATATTGTATTTGTGGGGTTTTTTTCTACTTTTTGTTGGCATAATTTTAGTAAAATTGTAGGCAATTCTCATTTCCTAATTGGTTTTTAAACAATTTACATAAACAAGCTTTGACACCAAAAGATTATTAGTCACAATACATGAGGTAGATTAAATTTATAGATAACTAAATATTTTTGTATTCATAAAAGCAATTTTGAAATTTGAGCAAACTCGGAACATAATTTTACCATCACAGACTTAAGAACATGTCATTTTAAATAGTAGGGTATAGGTATTTCTGAATCTATAGCCCTCAGGCGCAAAGCTTGAAATTGCCATCTTGTCCACGCAATCAAAATAACAAGGTTCTCTTGAAAATGAGCTTGCACATCTGTCAATTTCCTATCACTTTAATCTTCATAAAAGTTTCTCAATGTCTTAAACCTGATGACTTGTGTTCTTGGTAGCAGTAAAAATAGCACAATCCAAGAGTGATGGTGCTCATTCTTACGTAGTTCCTTGTAAAACCACAGGAGCTTTCACATCTGTTCACACTTGGCAAACTGATGATTTACCTAATCCTTACATAATGAGAAAACAAACCCTTTGAAGCATTTGGGACAAACAATGTAATAGCACAGTGTAGCAGAAGAGCAAATGGTTTCAAATAGTTTCTCCTAATTTTTAAAGGTTTTCATCAGCATTTCCTACACTACCTATGATGGCACAGTAATTCTGTTAGTATTTTCTAATACAATTTGTGAATTTACATTTAATTCTTTTTAATAATTATTTGCCTTTATGAATAAAAAGGTAAAAGTTGCTGAGTTTTACATGCATTCATTATTTCCTACTCCTAAAAAGATTATATTTTTATACAATAATCACTTAAAGACAATCTCAATATTCAAATACAAACGACTCATTGTTATTACTGACAAAACAGTACAGATTCATAATTGTAATTACTCACATATAGAATCAAAATGTTATATTAAAAATAATTGCTAAAACAAAGATAGACTCATAAATGAATGACATAAAGAAAGACATAAGACAGCCTTAGCAAGATAGATAATGAGAACTATTTATTAAGTATACAATCAAACTTTCATGGCTGATAAAAATATATATAAAATTTGTAATATTGTTTCTAATCAGAAAATGATAGCTGAGAATTTTGCACCATCTAGAAGTAATAAAAAAGCCAAATAGGCAATATTAGCAGCAGCAAATGTAAAAACAAATATATTTGGTTCATTTATTTTCATGTTGAGATCTATTTTTTATACTTAAATGTGTATAAACTAAGTAATAAATGTTTTATAAAAGAAAATTCAAGAGTCTCAAAGAATTTAAAGCCATTATTGAAATGAAAACTCCTAAGAACACATGAAAATGAAATCAAATATGTTTTAGGTTGGCTACTCATAGGGCTAATCACATATATATGTATTTATTTCTATATAGTGAAGACAATTTTATCTCTGTGTATAAGTGTACCGTCATTAGAGATAGGCTGCAGATATTTGGACCACACTGACTTCAATCTTCTTGCCCTCTTATTTCAATGGCTCCACAGTTTGCTTAGAAATATAAACCTTCATATTCACCTCATAATGCTACTAAGGTAAATAATAAAACTTTAATATGATATCTTAGTTTATGATCCTTTATTAATATAAGATCAAACAATATAAGCTAATTTATGCGTGTATGTGTTTGTGAAATTGTATATCATATCAGTATAAAACTATATACATAATACTGATAGGAAACCTCAAACTAAGAACATTGTATTCCTTCTATAATTTTAAAAAGCTTATAAATTCCTATATAGACTACATGGATGAAAACTTTTCCAAGAGTTCATGAATTATTGTATAATTATAACTCTAAGGTATGAAGACTCTTCAATGTAATACTATGTAAACATGTCCTCCACAGTTATCTTTCAAGAATGATACTCTATGAATCAATTCAATCTTTATCAAACTACTATGGGACTAAAAAGGTGCTTTGGTGTGCCGCGCACCGCGCCCCCGTGTCTGCGCTCTGTGCGCTGGCACCCAGTTTGCGAGCGTCTGAAGGTTAAAATACACAGACACACACAGACAGAGAGACAGCTATACGGGCCATTTTTGAATTCCCCAAGAATGCCCCCTTTATTGTGTCCAGGGGCAGATTATATAGAGATAGCCACGCCCCAGCCAAACCCACCAGAAACCACTCTCCTGCCATCAGGAATTCCTGAAGGTCTCGTGCTCAGAGCAGCTGTAGGCACTCAGATCAGGGGAAAACAAGAAATTCAGGATCTGGGGTCTCACTGCTCCCAACATTGGTGGAAGCTAATTTATTAAGGAAGGTGTACAGTAAGTCATAGGTGAAGTCAAAATAGAAAAGCAGAATGCTGGCGTGCAGCATGAAAGCTTAAACCGGGAGCACTGTGGGAATATGGAGTGTGAGAGGGTTGACTCACAAGATGTGGGAAAAAGACATGGAAACCTTCTCTCACATCAACCAGTAAGGAAGATCTGAAGAGCATAGGAGAATATATGTTAGATGTAAGAGGAGCAGGGATACTGGATGTTAAAGCATCAAACAGTGATGGCACTGGCATATGAGAAACAAAACAGTGTATTGGGTTAGTAAAATAAAACTAAGGAAGTATGTAAAAGTCTTATGGGAACCCACTTGTTAGTAAGGTAATTTTGAAAGTTTAACTTAAAAAAAAAAAAACATTCAAGCAGATATACCAGCACAGATTAGCAATGCCACCCCAAGAAGTCACAAGGTATTAAATTAAATTTGCCGTACAAAGCATCAGATGCTTCCCTGTGAATTTTGATGAAGGAGCCCACTGAAGTCTCCAATACAATAAAAACTACATCCATCATCCCCATTTACTCACCATAACCACATAGGTAGACATTATTCTCAAGACACCACATACCTTGGCAGAAGGCCATAGAGACAACAATCTCCAAACTGACCAGAACTTTCAAACTGATCAACAAACTTTCTTTCTGGTGTCTTATTGCCACAGCATTAAAAGGTGCTCAACAGGCTGCTGGAGAGAAGCGATAGCAAGATCTTACCTAATGGTGGTCCCTGATATTCCAGTATTCATCTTCCAGTGGATTATGTGTCTGGTGGTAGGAGTATTACACAGTAAGTAATTTTCTCATTAAATTTAGGATAAATTTAGCAGAAATGATTACATATGCTTCTGAAATCCTTATTGAAAATCAAAGGGAATAACCATAGGGAAGAGTCTGCTATTGTTATTTTACTAAACGGTCCTGTTTCCAAGTTTCATTGTAAATGTTTTTGTCTATACTCATAGATCTGGGCTATTTTCATCTGTGATCAGAGAAGCCACTTTTTGCAATAGGTGGGAGCTAAAGCAGAGATATATTAGTGCAGAGATATATATGAGACATATTAGCAGAGATATATATGAGATACTGAGTGTTTAGCCATAAATTGAACATAATTCTCAAATTTCCCCTCACTGAAGCTCAGTAAACATCTTCTTAAAGTGATTAAAAGGAATCTCACAACCAGAGAATGTGAATAAGTGCGATGAAATACTGTATTCTAGACATAACACGGCTATAGCAAACATGAACTCCTTTGCAGCTATGGACACTTGCTCAAGAGCTGTATAAGATCAAACCAGGCAAATGTTTCAACAACCTGAGTATGCTAGTTAGAATTTAAAGGGCCTCCATAATCTCACAAGGAGTGGTACAATTAGGACAGGTGACTTTGTTGGAATAGGTAAGTGTTTGTTGCAGGAAGTGTGTCACTGTGGGGTGGGCTTTGCGGTCTCATATATTACCAAGAATCCCCCAGTGTACCAGACCACTTCATGATGCCTGTGAGTTGACATATGATTCCCATCTCCTTCTCCAGCACTATGTTTATCTACAGTCTACCATGTCCCACCATGATGATAAACCTCAAACTAAACTTCTAAAAATGTAAGCCTCCCCAATTAAATGCTTTTCCTTTATAAGAGTTTCCATGGTCATGGTATCTCTTTGTAGCAATAGAAACTCTAAACAAGACAAGGAGAAAATGTAAGTCTCTTTTTTTACTGATGTCCTATTTGCAGGAAAACTCTGTTGGTAGAGGAAGAATCATTATTGCTTGATGTGTAGCTACTTGAAAGTTCATTGTGCTGCAATGTGTACTGTATATAGCACATGTGGTCAGTACAAACTGGATATATAGTGGGCTATCAAAATTCAGAAGATTTTAAAAAGAGGAAGGAAGGGGGAGACAGTGACATGAAGTTACAAAAGGGACAGATTAAGGGAACTTGCCATAGAAATTTGAAACACATGATCATATGTCATCATACACATGCATGAATCTGGCAAGAATAAATAGTAACTTCAGTTATTTTTTTTTATTTTGAGGTTGTAAGTTCATCAGAACCCTGTTTTCTGAGAAATCAGGACCACAACAAAATAAATGTTCTGAGGACTTGCAGTGAGGTTCCCCCATTTGTCACTCAACTAGCCATTTAAGATGAGGGAACCATATTTTCAGTATGTGGGAGCACAGGTGAAAATCACTCATTTATTTGGTGCTTGGATTTAGGTCAGATTGGAAGAATAGAAAATGTTTAGATATAGAACAATGACTCAATTTCCAGGTCTAATTATCTTGCTTCCAAGAGTAGCAGGCATACTGCCAAATTCATCATTAACTTTGTAGATGAGCTCTACATAGAAAAAAAAAATGACACAGGACAGATGAAGCAATGAGACAGGTGAAACATAAATATCCCTAAACAACCTATTTTCCATATTGACATACATTTCGTTTAAGATGGGAAAGCTTTAATGAAGTTGAAGATGACTGCAAAGTGGCTTACCTGACATATGAAGCAATAAGCCCATTCCCTCTCTGCAACTAAAAGCTTAAAATTACCCATCTGTCATATCTCTAGATGGTGGAGACGGTAATAGATGGCAGTTTGCCATCTTAATTACACAATTATTCCTCTTACTATTATATATCTTGAAGGGTTCAAAACATATTATCTACTTACAACAAATAGATCACAGAACAATGACACTATTCATCTTTATCTTTGACAATTTTATTTTCTCATCATAATTTTATGTGTCAAAATATAATTTCATCAAATTTCACTTTCCATTATTTTCATACTTTTTGAATATTAAAATTTAATTTTGCAATTATTATGCACAAACAAGTACCTCTTGCCTATATATTTTATTGATATTGGGAACAAAAGAATACATAATGATTCCATGTTAATTTTCATTTTATTTCATGTAATGACCTCTGCATTTCATATAATAGTTGTTAAAAAAATAACTCAAAGGATTCAATGGAAATTTTATGGAAATCTGAGAAAAAATAATAATGGCTTAATATAGTATTCCTTGGTTAAAGATACAGAGAACTCTAAATTTTACTGTTATTGCCTTTGCACTCAGACAATAGTTTCATTGAGACAGTACCTTACAACTGAGAGTGTGACACAAATGTAAAACTTGGTAGGAAGAACATAAGAACAGATCCAAAATGTATATATTACAGACCATATTGACAGAATACTGACTGTTGACAAAATGTTGCTTAGGAATGAGCCTTACAAGGTGAGGTTATAATGGAATAAATTCTCCATTATTCAGTGAAAAATGAAAATTTATATGACCACCTCTTATATGGTCTGTCTTTTAATATGCAGTTTCCTAAGTGAGTGTTTTACATAGTTAGGTCTGAGTGGAAAAGCAGGAATGCCCAGCAACATATAACAGGAATTTAGCTCAAATGCATTTGTAACTGATGATTCAAAGGAGAATCTGCTGCTGAGGTTTTCTCTGCAATAAATAGCATTCTTGTTTAACAAGGACCAGTGTTTATGCCATATATTCCTTGAACGATGATATGTACAAGGCTTAGAAATAGCATACAATTACTTCATCTTCTAAATATTGGTTACTGGAGGCAAATGACAAAATCAAAAACTGGAGGTTCACAGAAATGTGTTGTGTTCATTAGTGATACAATCTAAAACTCTATTGGGAAAAGACTACAAAAGCATTGATTTTTGTAACCAGTCAATCCAAGAATTATTTTAGGTTAATGGAGGAGAAAAAGCATTTAATATTGTCTCAAAAGTTTACAATCTAGTACACGATGGTGCTTCAAAGAATTACTAATGGAAAAGAAAGCAACATTATCATCAGCAACAAAATGACCACTGATTATATTCTTTATTCCATTTCACTCTCCTTGGTTTTGTTCATTTGAACACTGCCTGTCTCCCATTTTTGTTACCACATGAAAGGGTGAATTCTTAGCTGTGTGAAGAAAAGAATTCAGATGAGTGAAAGTTTCAGTAGGATTTTATTTAGCAAAGCAAATTTATGATACTCTCGAGAGACTAGAATAGGCTGAGACAGGCAGTCAGATCACTGGATTCTTCTGCATTGAGCAATTTTAAAGTGTTTTAATGAATAGCTATAAGAGCAGCGGCATATTCATGAAGGTTAAGTTTACTTGTTTCTTAAATATATTTCCCTTTTGAGTCTTTCTTTCTTTCTTTTTAAATGAAAGCCCCCAGAGTACATGTGCATGAATGCGTGTATGTCTAAAGTACTGTAGTAATGAATTATAATGACATCAGAGTCTTCTAAGGATACTGAAGGTTTATTGGTATGCATGTGTGGCAATTGGCAAATTCCCCTTTGTGCCTAACTAAGAAAGTAAAACTATTACAACTGCATTTCCAAGGATGTTTAAAGCCAAAAGCCATTCTGAATGTCAGTAGATGTAGCCTACAAGGTATAGATTCAAGTGTCACTGGTTTCCTCATATATAACTCTATTCCTATGCTGTTTTACTTTAATTATACTATGGAAATTTTACAGCTAGGTAAATATTGGTTCCTTTTCCATCAGTGTGATCATATTACCTGACAGAAACAACTGTATCAGTTTGATGTCTGTCATTGTAACAAGCATGATGTACAAAAAGTAACTTAAGGTAGGGAAACTTTATTTCAGCTTACACTTCCTGGTCACAGTCAGTAACTCAGGGAAGTCAGTCAAGAAACTGATGTAGAAACTATAGAGCAATGATATTTACTGGCTTTCTATTTCTCTGTGGTTCATGCTGGGTTTACTTTCTTATGAGTACAGGTGCTATCACAGGGGGTAGGGCTCTCCACCATCAATATCAATGAAGACAGTATCTCCCAGACATTCGCAAAGGACAAACAATCTGCACGATTCTTCAGTTGATTCTCCCTCTTTTCTGGTTACTCTAGGTTGCACCGAATTGACAAGAAATCTAAAGAAGGCAACAATTTACAGCAAGGAAGAATCTCTTTTTTATTTATTTTTCTTTCCTATCCTTTTTTGAATATTTGTCTTAGATGATTAGAGTCCATTGTGATGAATAAAGCATAGCACTCTTTGTCACATCACGAGCGTGTTCCTAAATTAGTTAAAATTAAGGTGGACTAGAAAGCAGGGAATGGCACACACAAAAAGAGGATCTTAGCTACAAACTCAAAAGGCCAATGAGCACATCCAAGTGACCTACTTAGTAAAGTATCTCTTCCAACAGTTCCAAGCCAACAAAAGTAGTACATACAGCTGTAAAAAAAGCATTAAAAACATAATCCTGTGGATGACACTTTTTATACCCAAAACCCTGAAGCTAGTATGATTTTACCTACATAACTTCCTTACTAACTAAAATGCCCTCTCAGAAGCATCTAAATAAAACTTTACATCTATAGAGTTATATCACAAGTTCCCAAGATAAGGTATTTATTTCTTATTACAACATATAAAATCTGTTCATTGCAAGGAAGAGTCATGCATTAATGCCCCAAGATCCTCTACATATACGTGATAGTTGTATACATTGGGCTTCTTGTAGGACTCTGAAAGTGAGATCAAGGGATATTTCTGTCTCCTTTATTGGATTTGAAATCCTATTCCTCATTTTGTGTGACTTTGTTTATCCATAATAAAAAGCAATATGTTTAGTCTTATTACAACTTGATATAATATACTTTATCTAAATTCATGGATCTCCAACCATTTTCTGAATAGTGATAAAGGAAGAGTGGATGCAGGAAGAGCAGATAGGGGAAGAACTGGGAAGAGAGGACAAAGAAGAAACTGTGGTGAGTATGCAAAATAAACAAATAAAAACCGGTCTCATATTCATTTAAATGAGTAAATGTAAGAATACATTTATGGAATGTGCAAATTTCATCGAGGCTGGACCCTGATAGTTTTCATTTTTGTAATTAATTTGCTTTGGCTTCCCTCATCAAGCATTACATGCCATTTTGTTTTATTCGTGCATTTTGTTTATTTTTAAAAGTTATTTAATATGATTGTTTTGTGTGAACATATCTGCACTTATAAATGTACACCATGGGTTTGCTTTGTGCATGCAGAAGCCAGAAGAGTGAATCAGATCCTGGGAAGGTAGTTACTTGTGTTCTTTAAACACTGCATGGATTAGGGAACTGCGGCTGTATTCTGTGCAAGACAAGCACTGATAAATCTACGCAGATTTTCTGTGTAACTGTCACTCAACACCTAACAAAGATGGATTTATTACTTCAAAGGACCATAGTAGTGAAGCCTTAGAGAATCATAGTATCAGTCCACAAAGACAGAACCTTGCTCCATACTTCAGTTCTGAGCCTTAGAATTCAGAGGTAAGTAAGAAATGCTTATTTGTTTTCAACTATTTGAAGCTAATACTGTAGTAGAACTTTATAAAATGTATAATGTACCCACATAAACAAAATTTAAAAATAAAATAAGAAAGCAATTGGAAACTACAAATTTCACCTATGATTCTAAGGAGGGGAATGGAAAAAATATGAAGGCAAATGTCAAATAATATTTGAATTTAATTTTAAAATAAATTTAAAGATACTTGGTTAGAAAAAGTTGAGGATAAAAGTATTTCTGTAGAGAGAGGTTATATAGCAAGAAAAGAACACCCATCTGCTTCCTGATATACTTTGCCTTTTTTTTCTTTGAATCCATAGCACCGTATTTCAAATTAGAAAGAAAATTTCCAATGTTTACAATTTTTTATTGCAAATTTTAACAAGACAATCTAGTAATAAAAATATAGACTATAATTATTTATGTATAATCAACCTTGGTTTTAGATATGAGTAATGTTTGAACAGGCAAACATTTTGTGTGTGTGTGTGTGTGCGTAGTCAGGATTCAGACTTGAAATAAATACCCAAAAAACCCGATGACCAGACTGTGTCATGAAGATAGCCGCAGGACCTCTCATTTAGTGAATCACAGTTTACAATTAGAACCATCTTCTTGAAGCTTTTTTATGGAAAACATAATTACTAAAGGCAAAAATCATCTTGATTCTCTGAAAATGAAATGAATAATACATAACAATGAATTCGTATTTTAAACACCGTTGTTTATTAATGTTATTATAGCAGTTTTCTTGCTTCTAGAGTCTGTGTATACTTACATACTTGCATTTGCCTTCTTTGACCCTCACATGTCAGTAATAGATCAATATTTTATACTACCTTCTCTGTGACACATTTCCAACTCCTAATAACACTCTCTAAAGCTACATGAATTACCTTCACGTAACTAAGAGTGGTTTAGATTCTTTTGTGCAATAAAGAGAAATGTGCATATACTTGTTTGCAACAGTTAAGATGCTTTTTGTACATTGTTGGTGTTTTATTACACATGAAAGCACTTGCTGTCTTCTGAAGCATAGTAAACATAGAACCACCTGTGATATTTCTGCTAAAAATTAATTAAAATCTGTTACCTACCCTTTGCACAAGTCTTCCATCAAAAAAGTCTTCTTGTGAGCACAGATGTCCATGTTTTATCAAGTAATGCAAATGATATTAATTCAGCTTTGCAAGTAATTCATTTTGAAATACTCTTTAATCAGATTCATTATAATTCATTTTGTACTGGCATATGCTATCTCGTTTTATTTTCGCAGTATTTATTATTTAATATGAAGTTAGTGTGAAATATCCCAGAAATGGTCCCTTGAACTGTACACTTTGAACTGTAGGTTCACTGCAAGCACCTCAGTAGAAAAAATAATCTACCTTCTTGTACCACATCTCCTGCTCTTCTTTCCCCTCATAGAAACTAGTATTGTCCTCCAATGAGGACAGTCCCTTAACTGTCACCCATACAAACTACTAAGGTCATTCTCTCCATTCTTATTTTAAGAGACTCCCATATTCCAGGACAGTGCCCATAACAAAGAAGCGATTCTCAGAATAGATGGAAGAAGTTGCACTGACAGGTCTGGAGAATTTCAATTCCATTCTACTGATACAAGTCATATCCTCATACCCAACAACACTTAAATTAGCTATCTAGATTTAGTTACATTATACCCGACGATAGACAGCTTTCCAGTGATCCTAGGGCCTCCATTTCTAAGGTTATCTCTGTCCCAGAAAATCTTGACAAAGTCACTTCCTACATATTGTTTTTATTATAGCTTTTGCTGAAAGGTGACCCGACATAACCCAATGGTTAAAGGACGTTATTATACCTTTCTGTATAATGTTTAGAAATGTTCCTATATGAAGGTGCTAATACAGATAATATCCCTTTTCTGCATTGTATGCTTTACCAAAATATTATGGATCCCAAAACAAATAATAGAAATTTAGCAAGAACTTTAAAATCTATCCTCCTGTGTTGTCTGTTATGTGTTCCAGTGTGTACACACAGCTTCCACACGTGAGAGCCCGTGGTGCACTTGTGGAGGTAAGAAGACAGCTTCCAGAAACCACTTATTTCCGTCCCCTGAACTCACTGACCTGAAATTTAGACGTGTTGGCGTCAGTAAATCTGCTTAATGATGTCTAACTTGAAGGGTGGATATTAGAAAAATCTCAGTTATGCATATCTATAAACAGTGATCCATGATACTATCATAGTAATTTATTCTTTAAATGTATTTATAAACTTGTGATACTCTTAGATGAACATGAACTAAAATCAAATTTCTGGATAATTAGTTGGATACTCTTTGCTGGGAATGACTATTACTTCTGCTCTCAATACCGTGGTTGACTGTATTTCATTGTCTAAGGTAGGGGATACCTAATCTTTCCCCTTTTCCATGTTAGTCTGTCATATCTTTGTGTTGTGTGATATTACTCTTTTGGCTATTTGAGTGCCTACCACCCAGGTCCCAAATAAATTACACACGGAGGTTTATTTTTAGTTATAAACTTGCCGCCTTAGCTCGACTTGTTTCTTGCTAGCTTTCCTTAATTAAATTATCCTGACTACATTTTGCCTCTAGGTTTTTAGCTCGTTCTGTTTTTGTATATCTTTCTTTACTTCATTCCCCGTGGTTTGTTGTGTGTAGTTGTGTGGTTGGCCTTTGATGTCCTCTCGTTCTCTTGGCTTCTCTTTCTCTTCTCTCTGAGGTTTCTCCTTCTATTCATACTCTACGCTCACTAGCCCCACCTGTCCTTGCTCCAGCCAGCTACTGGCCATTCATTGCTTCATTAGGGCCATCAGATGTTTTAAACAGGCACAGTTAAACAGCTTCACAAAAATTAAAGAAATTTAAGTTAACAAAAGTCACACACCTGAAAATAATAAACCCCAACATCTATTTGCATCATTGTTGCTGTCTCCTCTCAATATCTCTCTCCATATATATATAATAAGGTTTCTGAAACCACAGATTAACTTGAAATAAATTATTAACTTGTATAAATAATTAAGAAATAAATTATTGGTTTAATTTTTATGTAACTTCATATTATACACTGTTCATATTTATATATGTAGAATTTTATATTCAGAATTAGAAAATTTTGAGAGGAGTTGTGTGATGTTAATCTTCATCATCATCTTTGCTGGAACTGGAATTAATTAAAATGCGCACTCCTTTGAAAGATTTTCTAGATCAGATTATTGGAAGAATGAAAATACACTTATAATGCATGCTAATGTAGTAACATCTCTTTTGGTGGCAGCCCAGAAAAAAAAAAAAAAAAAAGACCAGGGAAAAAGAAAGTTGACATTTCTCCTGCTTTACTTCCTTCTTCTAGAAAGTTAGCACATGGTACTGTTATAGCATTTGTTCCCTGAAATCAGCACCAACCGCTTCAGTCTTCCAATACAGTCCGAAGACCAGTCTAGGATTGCTCTTGCCCATCAGCACTCAGTCCGGCATACTAAATGACTTCTAGATACACAGCCACTTCCTGCGAGACAACGATTGTTGGACTACCTAGAATTTATCCTCCTAGCAAATATAGTAAATGACATACACATAAATACAAACACCTGTACATATGCCTATTTTATTGGTTTTGTTCTTTTACGTAACCCTGAAATAATATAATCAACAGATAACATCTCAAGAACAGCAACTTTAAAAAAATGATTATATTTGGGCTTATGGTTTCAGAGTACAGTCTGATGATGAGCAAAGACATGGTGGCAGGAGGAAGAAGCTAGGGTTCACCTCTTGAACCACAAGCAGAAAGCATAGAGAGTGGATTAGAAATCACCCAAGTCTTTAAATTCTCAAAGCCCAGTCTCAGGGACATACCTCTTCCAACAATACAACTTCCAAGGGATCCAAACAGCAACAGCAACTGGGTATCACACAGTAAAAGGCCTGTGATTATGGGCACATCTCAAACTACCACTACCCCAAAGCAAAATATAGCCCAATGCTCCAGGACACTACTCACCATCACTTATTGGGTAACATACACAGGGCATAGACAAGAGAAGAGCATGTATTTTTATCTCATAGTGGCTCCCATTAAAAGCAAATATTTTAATTTTTAAATAATTGAAAAATAAATGTACTTAAAAGTATATTTTCAATATTATTTCTTAAAATTTTAGGATAAAATTCTCTTGGATTAATGAAATATGTGAGAATCTCATATTGACAAAGAAAATATATAAAATATTTCTAAATATTTTTCTCATTACATAAATCATTACAGATATCATACATAATCTATTAATATATACATTAGTCACATAAACCACTAATAAGTCTTGTATTCATTGTCCAAAGTTGTCATGTATACCCAACACTGATTTGTTTACCAGTTTTTAACAATTTTGATATGTGTTCAATGCAAACACGTTTAAATAGGAAATAATAAAACTAACTAGTTGTTAGGAAAATTGTATTTCTTTGAATATACAAGTCACACAGTAAAACTGGGATAAATATTTACCTTGTTAATAATATTGGTCTGTTTGGTGACATTGACAGTCACAAGAAGCTTATCTCTGTAAAAGACAAAGCTACACAAGGTGCATATGTTTGACTTTATAACTAATGAAGTAACTAGAGAATTCTTTAGCTTTGGCAAGTTGAAAATACTTTGTCTATCTGTGACCTTTCAGTTTCCACGCAGTGTTATAGGGTACAAATGTAATACAAAACAACTTTTTTATAGTGTAGAACAAATTCTCATGTGTTCTGTGGTGACCCAGACTTGCTATGCAGGCAAGGATTGTCTTGAACTCACAATACTCTTGCCTCCTTTACCCAAGTACGGAGATTTCAGGCATGTACCACCACTCCCAATTTATGCAGTGCTAAGAATTGAGCCCAAGACTCCATGCATGCTATGCAAGCAGTCAGCTAAATTATCTACCTTCCAAGCTTGAGACAATAATTTGTAAATAAATTAATGCTCGATGTTCAAAACAAAAATGAACATTGCAAGAAAAAGTTGGGTAATACATTCGTAAGAAAAAACTCTTCAAAATTATATTCAAAATTATAAGACTTAGTAATAAATATAGGCTGCTAGGTATCAAAAATGATTCTCAGAGGAAAAAAATCCATTGTGTTTAAAACTCTCTTTAAAAAACTACAATGACTTCCTTCTTGGGGCAGAAGTGTATTTGATGTATACTGACTGAATTTTATTCCTGTTTTTGAGGTTCAAATTGAGTAACTTCATTGATTATTTTAAATATACAATGGCTATCTAATCATTTGTAATACACAGTGTTTATTTTATCATATAATGTGAATATTTTATGATTCAATATCAAAACTGAAACGATTAACTAAATCTACATCGTATTTGTCACATTTATGACAACAATATGAGGTAGTATCACTTTTTTTTTGTTTTGGTTTTTCTAGACAAGGTTTCTCTGTAGCTTTGGTGCCCGTCCCGGAACTAGCTCTTGTAGACCAGGCTGGTCTCGAACTCCCAGAGATCTGCCTGCCTGTGCCTCCCGAGTGCTGGGATTAAAGGCGTGCGCCACCACTGCCCGGCTGAGGTAGTATCACTTTAAGAACAAAAATTTAAAATACACAGCATAGGACAATCATTGTACCAACAAGCTGCCTCCAGAAAGGTTTCATTAAACTTTAGCTGGAAAGACAGTCAGTGGCAGAATTATGGCAATTTTCCACCATCTCTGACAGCTCATGACAAAAAGACAGAGCTAGATTTAAAAACAAAACAAAATAAGCAACCAAAAATCCTGGAAAGGAAGGTATCCTAAACATTAACTGCAAGGCTACATGATGAGAGAAACAGCCCCTCTACTGAAACATTCAATGGCAGTTAATAGAGAATTCCTGCTTTCTACTAAGTCTCCCTCTTAACTCAGTATTCACCTGCAATGATTACAAAAAGGAGAAATTTGGGGTTAGTTTTGAAACATATTAATGGCGTAGAACATCGTGCCCTATAAGGTGATGCAATCTGCAGACATAGCATCCTGTTTGAGTGAAGTGTCTACAGTAGCAACTCAGAGAATAAGCAATGAAGCTCCAACTCTAGGGAAGAAAAACTTTACTCTTCATAAAATCAAAGTGTAATCTCATAAATATGACTTAGAAAAATATTTATATACAAAATAATTGTAAGTGTATCTAGTAGCACTGCTATTGTACACAAAGAATGACAGATGAGTCAAGAAAGAGACAGACGATCCTGAGTTTCTTGCTCGTGCTCTCTCTCCTTCTGCTCCTGATTTGGACCTTGAG
>NC_022009.1:116452320-116471710 GCF_000317375.1 Microtus ochrogaster
GGTTTTATATCACAATTGTATCCTATCAACTTGCATTCATTAGCCCATATGAATTTGAGATGGAGCCATCCTCAATACATCTAGGAGTACAATATCCACATTTTTAGAAAATCAGGCCAAAATGACACAGAAAACATATTTCAATATTAATTGGATGGCAACTTGGCAAATGAGAACTGTTTGAAAGAATGTCTGTGCACACACATGTGTTATTAATATATATTATTACAATTAATACACATTAATACAAATACTTTCTCTACTGTTTTCCATGTCTAGGGCCAAAAATGGGTTTTATATCACAATTGTATCCTATCAACTTGCATTCATTAGCCCATATGAATTTGAGATGGAGCCATCCTCAAAAACTTTACAAACCCCCTTTTCAATAGTTTTTACAGCTACTGCCTACATAAAAACCAAACACAGTAAAGGCAGTTCTGAAAGTAAATTTTTACCGACAAATAGATTTCTTTAAACTTCCTGTGCACAGCACTAATTGGAAAACAGAAGGGAGCTCCTAGGATTTCCATTTTCTCCTTTAGTCTTTTTCCCCCTTCCTGTTCTCTATTCAATCATTGAGCTTTGTTTTCCAGATACTGCATTCCCACTGGCCTCCATTTGATACCTTTAAGTACACTGGGACCTCTGAGCAGTAAGTCCTTTCTGTTTTCTACAATCTGGTTTTATCTCAATTTACTCTGGGATCAGGTCTCACCAGGTACATGCTCAAATTTATCAATCTCCTGTCAGGGCTCTTTGGAGATCAGCTATCTTTGCATATGGCCACTGTCATGAACAAGTTAAACAGAAACTATAACAATGTAAACTGCAACACTGGAGGTGGGGTTAATTGAGGGCAGAATTATATGAAGAAAGGGTGGAAAAGAAACAAAGGAAGAAAGATAATTCATTCCCGCTGGAGTGGCGTTTTACAAGTGCTGAAGTAATTTGTCCAGGCTAATGAGAAAATGTACCAGATGGAAACTTAAATCTTTAAGAATAGATGTATTCTGTCTATGTTTCTCCCTGAGGACATGAGAAGCTGACAGAGCCCTTGAATGACAAAGTTCTTCTCTGATGTCACTCACCTTGAGCTTCAGATCCATACATGTTGCTCTCTTTCAACCCCATCGAGAAGCAGGGCTGCTCATTCAACTAACTGTGCTTAGAACAAAATCTTTAACAAAAGTTAAAGATGTCGTCTCCAGTTCACTACACACCATGAATCAAGCACGTGCCAACAAAATTAACTGAACTGATATGTGGAAAAAAACTTAACAACATGGGATTGTATGAATGTTTCTAAAATTTTTTTTATCAGTTGTAACAATACATCTCAAAAGTTAGCAAGTTTCTTCAGTGGTTGCAAGAGTATTGGATTATAAATCATATTTCTAATCTTGTTGTGAAGGCATTCTTACCTCAAAATCCAGGCCTTTACTTCTTTGGAACCACATTTTACACAGGTAGTTCTGATACCCTGCATGGAGGGTTGATAAAGGTTAACACTGCGCACTCAAAGGGACTCAGTGCCATTTTTAATAGGACATTGTCTGAACCTGATCATCAAGAGCATGATGGCTGGCTGTCAAGACATTTGTTTCTTTTGTTTTCAAGCTTCATTTCTCTTATGTGTGATAATTATTTACTGATATATTATATAGTTATATAATATATAATTGAAATTTAAACATAGATTTCTGACAATTTCAGAAGGGCAGAAAAACATAAGCAAAAATATACAAATGTTAAGGTGTTCTCAAAAATGAAACCGGCAATTGAGATATGTTAGGGGCAAGAGAAGTAGTCTACTCCACAGAAAGCATCATCAAATTGTCAGCCATGAAAAGCATATACATATGTGTATATGCTATATACACATATTTCATATATATACATATAAATAAGACACACATATACATATCACATATATAATACATATACATCATATTTGGTGATGTGTTTATATATGTGTGTGTATACAGACATACATCAACAAATCTCATCCCTGAAAAGCATTTATGCATATGTGCATCTGTGTTTAAGCACACATATACACACACATATATACGTACATATTCAATAATATATATTCAAGTGACATTATACAGACTGAGCATATTGCAATAATGTATTTGGGAATGTAGAGGTAAATAGAAACGTTTAATGTAGTAAAAGTAAGTAGGAAATTATGTAATTATATTAGGACCTCCAATAATTTAACTGGAAACTTTAGTCACAATAGAAATCTTTTATTCTTCACTTTATACAGGCAGAAGATTCATTCTTGGTGTGCTATCATGGACTCTATAGTTACTTCATACAGGAAAAATTCCACTTTTATTTCTAAACTCATATTTAAAATATCTACAACTTTCCTTTGTCTCTCTTGTTAGAAAACAAACAGAAATCTAAACAAACCATAATGCAATCAAAGTCTAGGAATTTGACTCAAACATTTGCTGATTGGCTATGAAAAAAACAAGAAGCTGTAATTTTGACCTAGTGTTTGAAGCAATAGAATGTAGTAAATAAGGGTTGCTTTCGTTATTCTCCCTTCCTGAAGTGATGCTTCCCTGCAATACATGCTTCAAAGACAAGAAATTCAAAGAGCTTTCACTGAAATGGAGTTACTAAAATCAGAACTATATATATATAGAATTATACCCCATAGCAAACTTATAGAGCATTAGCATTGAGAGCACTCCATGACAATGCCCAGTTTTTCAAACAATGATTCTTTTCACTTCTTTTGACAGGTAAATTTATAGTTTACTTGGAAATTGCAATGAATTTGATTACACTTTTAATGATGTAGTTTTTGAGAAATACAAAATTTCTTTCAGTAAAATTAATTTTGGTATTTTCCACCTTGAATTCAAAGTTCATTTTTCCTGTGACTTTATTGAATCTTGAGGCCTTTTATAAATGTGAGGCATTAGCCCTTGAAGAAAAAATACTCTGTCTATTCTTTATTTAACTGATTCCCTTGTATACACATCTTGTAGTGTAAATGCAATAGTCATTTTCAAGGTCACTTCTCTCTGAGAAATAAGGACTACGCCCCTGCTGATGCTAAACGAAATCAACCACTGTCAACAGTGATAAAAGTGTGCTATGCACAAGTACCATGCTCAGTTCTTTTCACTGATTTTTATCCGGGTCCTGTTAAAACAGTACAAGCACTGAGCTACCATCTTCTTCACTTTAAAGAGGACTTTAAGGACTACAAACCATGTAATTACTTTGTCATATTTTGCTTTACATGGGAGAATAATTCTAGGTTTCAATGGACCTCCATCCTGTGGTATTAATCACTGCCATAGAGAAACATTTGCAATGTGTTTTTATTGCTTGATAAAACTGTCAGTATCCCATATATGCCAGAATTTTCCTGTTAACATTTCCTCAGAGATAACACATGCTGTTTCTTTCACCATAGAAATGACTTATACAAATATTCATTAAAATTGGGGCAAACATTCTGGAATGGATCTATGCTGTAACCAATTTCCCACACATTTTCAGTGGCTGTATTTGTAAAGAGAAACTGTTACAGAGAATTGAGGTAAATAAACCAATAAATAGCCTTCTTTGATCAAGACATATGGAGAGGCACATTGGAAATAGATATTACATAATGGGCTTCAGGCTTATGGGTAGGGAAAGAACAAAGTATCAATGATATGCACAATGATCATAGAGGACTATTATATAGAAGTGCATTGCAGAGGATGACATGGCAAGATGTCATCACAGGGGCTTTATATTGAAGGCAATTTCATACTTTCATTATTTCTGACTTTTAGATAATACTGGCTGCTGAAAATTATAACATTTCTGGCTATCTTTTTTCTCACCTTAACCTGTAAAGAATGACTCACAAAGTTTTATCTCCAGTTCTTAAACAACCACAAAAATGTTAGCTAATGATCAAAAATGAAAAAAAATGGAAATACCAACAAAGACAAAACTACTTAAAGAAGAAATGGAAATCAAGACTCACAAAGTCAGAAGTTTAGTACTCTTTTTTGTTCAATAAAAAGGGATTCTTTTTCCTCAGTTTGCAAACTGTACTCAATTGTCTGATACAAATATGCCTTACCAAAGTGACTGATGGGTCTTTCAGGAGAAAGATCCTACATCTTTGAAAAAAAAATGATAATTTCTCAAGCTCTTCCAGCAATGATATTTGGGTTCACTTAATTGTTAATTACACTAGCTACAGAAAATTTTATGTATAAATATTGTAAATCCATGGGTTCTATGATCATTATTTCTCAAGTATTTAAAATTAGTTTTACATTCTTTTTACAAGAGAAGTTATTTTTGTCAAGATTCAGCTTAGTGCATTCTGTGTAAATGATGTATATTGCAATAGACACAGTAAAAGTAATATACATCAAATAAAAAACCATCCAAATGCATCTTATTTAAAAGTAAATGCTCTTTTATTATAGGAAAGATCATATCCTCTAAATTGTCAAAAATCCCTCAGCCAAAATTGGCTAAAATATTATAGTGGCAATGGTATGCAACTAATAATAATAAAATTGTATCAAAAGTAGTGTCGAATTCACACATTGCCCAAAAGAATCTATCAAATTTGATAGGGTTTTAGGAAAAGTATCTAAAGTAATTTCACACTGCGATGCACAGATTCTCAGCAAGTTTATAAATTGACTCATAATACAGTATAATGAAGAAGGAAACATAAACAGCCGAATCATCTATAAAGCTGTGAAGCTGTTTAGTCACTGCTAAACAAAATAGGACTATTGTTTAGATGACAGATCTACAAATAGGTGTCGCATGTTGGTCAATTGATTGTATGTATCTTGAATAATACTTTCTGCTGATTTTTAATCATGAATATATGTCGCTTTATTTTTATGTAAGAATCTAAAGTACAAGACTATAAGGATTTACCACCTGTTTTATGATATGTTGTAACTGAAGTTAAGGCAGCAGTGAAGACGTAAGTCACAAACAATCCCACACCAGTTTGGAATTATGGTTTATAGACTGGTTATTTATTTAAAGGGGAAAAACTTACAGATCTCTGTCCCAGACAACATCCCTCTACACAATCAGGAAAGGAGCCTAGTCGCCAGAAGCGGAGCCGGAAGCCAGAGAGTGAGAGAAAGGGCAGTTGCTGCTTTTTTAAAGAAAGAGAGACCACACCCCAATGGCCTGGTATCTCAACAGCTATTGGCTGAAGGAGAAAAAGGAGCTCCTGCAACACAGCAGGGTAGAAACAAATACAGTGTTATTACACAACCCGATCAATGCATGGCCTTAAGCGATTACTCGTTTTGTTTCTAAATATGCTAGTCATTTTGATTTATAGTTTTCTGATGAAAAGGATATTGATAATTTCTTTAAGTATTTTTCTGACACTTGTGATTTTTCTGTTGAGAATTCTTTGTTTAGATATGAACCCCATTTTAAATTGGATTTTTTTGGGTTTTGATGTCTAGTTTCTTGAATTCCTTATAGATTTGAAAATCAGCCCCTGTGAGATATAGGAATGGTGAAGATCTTTTCCCATTTTGGAGGTTGCACTAATATTTGATCAACAGCACTCTCGCCTTACAGAAGCCTTTCAGGTTCTTGGTATCCCATTTGTTCATTGATGCACTTAATGTCTGCTTTCTTGGTCTTCTGTTCAGGAATTTGTTTCCTGAGGCAATTAATTCGAGCTTCTTTCCCTCCTTCTCTTCTATCAGGTTAGTGTAACTTGATTTATATTGAGGTATTTTATCTACTTGGAAATGAATTTTGTTCAGTGTGATAGATGTCGACCTACTTGCACTCTTCTACATGACTACGTCCAGTTTTACCAACGCCATTTATTGAATATGCCTTCTTTACCTTCCATTGTATAATTTTGTCTTTTGGGGGAAATTTAGGTATGTGAATATATGTGAGTCTTGATTTGATTCCATTGATTCACTTGCCTGATTTTCTGAAAATGCTGTATGTTTTTGTTACTATATCCCCACTGTAATATTATTTGTGAATAATTGTACCTTGTCTTCTTCTTTTCCAGTTTATATCCCCTTGATCTCCTTTAGATATTGTGTTGCTCTGTTGAGAACTTAAGAGTACTATATTGAATCAATATGGAAAGAATGGATGCCCTTATCTTGTTCCTGAATTTAGTAAAATTGCTTTGAGTTTTTCTCAATTAAATTTGATATTGACTCTTGGGTTGCCACACATTACTTAGCTTACATTTATAGAGCAAAAAACATACAGGATTTAAGGAAGTTCACAGAATTGTAATAAAACAGAAATGTAGGACTTTAGAGATTCCCAGGAGAAAATTTGAGAGGATCTTATCCAGAGAATAATGAACAATGCTCTTCAGAAAATTTTCTTCATAAAACATTAGCTGCCTTTGTATGCTCAGTCCCCGAGGTTAAGACACTGAGCAGGCTGTCAGGAAAAAGCATGTGGGGACGTTCCGCAGTCCTGCCTTGCTGAGTCTGTAAATATTGGATTTCATAGTCTTGACAAAGCAGAAAGACACTATTAACAAAGTCAAATGCCCAATTGGGTACAATGAAGAATCAATCTTAGGAAGGTCAAGTCATCATACTGCTCTGTGATTTTACCTAAGAAGTTAGCTTCCACAGCTTCTTTACTGCTGACAGAATCCAAGGGACTCCTGAGTCACAGCAAAAGTACTTTGTTACCATAGCACAGCTGACAGAGCATTTTTCTTCTTGGCACCAAGTCCTTAAGGACATTGCTAATTCTTGTGAGGTGAACGTGACAGTCTGAGATTGAAAAGTTAGTAGGTAGTAGAGGGAAATACCATTGTAATCACCACAAATATGTACATATATTCAAACATACATTCCAAACATGTTTACTCTAGAAACGAACATGGCCTTTGTTCCAAGGTATTAACTGCTCAAAAAAATTGCTAATATGGACTTTGGAAAATAATAGGCATAAGAAATAAAGAAATTCCATGAACTAAAACAAAAGAAGTAACTCAGTTTTATAGGACTAAAAAGCATTCAACATCAAGTTAGGCTCAGGTGTTGAGTATTCCTTAAGTGCACCTACTGACTCAGAAAATAAAAAAAAAAAAAGGCCCTTCCTGGAGAAGGCAATTTCAACAGGGAAGGCAACCTTCTACCAACAAAGTATGGTCATCAAGATTCCCATACATAAGCAGATATGTTTAAAACAAGGAATATTAGATTAATGTGCACATCTTCAAATGACTTAAATCCTTTATTTTAAAAGAAACATTTTCCCAGTATACCAAAACAGACAAAGGCAATTTTCTTTCCTAAAGGCACTGTACCACTGCTTCTCTGTGTTTTGTTGCGGTGGACAGAGGAAAACAATAAAAATACGAGACTGTGGGAGCTTCCTCACAAATCTTGAGAGCACGAAGGCCCTTGTCTCCACAGTTCTCCAGCAAAACCGGGAATGTGAAACAAGTCAGATTTCTTTTCAAAGGAAAAGATAGACAACCCCTTCTTCCATCCATGTATCTAGAAATTGGAGGTGATTAATTGCATGATGCTCTGTGATATCTGTTAGGTCAAATGCCTTCAATTAGGTTGTCAATAACCTAAATTACCCTACATTGCTGGTATAGTCATTGCCCCCCACCCCATGCTGCCCCAACCAGGACCCGAGATAACTAATAGTCTTATTATCTGCAGATGTAGAGGCTTTCAAATCTCCAAATCAGGACCACAGGTTGCTTATAGCCCAAATGATCTCTGTGCAGTCTATATGCCTGAGTCCAGGCCAAATCTTCTTTTAGGCCATTAAGCTAGTATGGGCAGCCTGTCTCCAGAACCCATTTTCTTGAAAGAAACTTCATGTACCCTGAGTTTAGTTTAGCTGTATTTATGCTTCCTTGTGCATCAAGGATTGTATTACTTTAGGAACTATTTTTACCAAATTATTTTATTTCCCCATGATATTTGACCTCTATTATGAAAAAAAAATAGACCTTTTATCATGTGGTCTTGGAAGCACATTAATCTACTGATGTAAGGATAAAACATTAGGACGAATTTAATACTACATCTTTTAACAGAATATTAGTAGTATGTAAGAGTAGGGACTGTGACCCATCTACCCAAAAAATACTGGCCTGAATAATAGTGTCAGCCATGAACTCCATTATAGAAGGAGCATTAAAATAAATCAATTGTGGTTACTTGCTTCAGTAATATATTGCTACTATTAGACCACTAGCCTACCTCGCCAGGCAGGTCATTGTTGGAGGTGCAGATTATACAGTTTGGTAAGACTTGTGAATGATTTCCTTTTATCGGTTGCATATGGATATGCTTCCAGAACTATGAAAACTAGTCAGCAGGAAAGGAGCTTCTAGGTCTGTACCAGCTTACTATCTCTGTGGTCTTTGGTTAGAGTATGTGGTGTCTTCAGCAATAATCACCATAACATTTAGTTCTGGAGGGTAACCGAAAGTAATGAAAATAGGCGATACTATTTGTAAGTTCATGGGACCCTAAAACCAGCAACCACCCCAAATCATCCATTTTTAGCACCTGATTTTTGTTAGTTGACTTATGGTATCAAGGATGGGCAGTAAGATTTTTATTGACTCCTCCATCTTCTTCTTTGCTAATGAGAAAATGAATCTTACTCATTCAGTCTCCACTGTGAATATCTTTGTGTAAGTTACTCTGATAATTTTTGAGTTAGTAAAAACAGCATTCTCACTAAGGTCTTTTTCCCCTTTATTTGTCTCCTTAGGTCTGTATCATATGTGAAAGAGAAAAAATGCAAATATAATTGACCTATAATCTTTAGCTTGCTTTTTGTTTCTATGATAAGAACATGACCATAAATAAATAACAAAGTGAGGAAATGAGGTTTTATTTTATCTTGCAGTTTAAAGTCCCTTAACAAAGAAAGCCTGGAAACTGGAGAAAGAAACTGAAACCAATACCTTAAAATAATGCTTACAGGCTAGCTTCCCATTGCTTACTCTCTGTAGCTTGCTAAGATTTAATTCTTGCACAATCCAAAGACACAGGCCAGGCATATCACTAGGTAGGGTGGCTTGGGAATTCACGCGTCAATCAATAATAACATAAATGCCCCACAGACTTGCACTCTATCCAATCTGTTGAAGGTAGTTCCACAATTGAGATTCCAAGTACCCAGGTGATTATAATTTGTATCATGTTGACAAAGATTTATCATCTAATTATGGAAATATTCAATAGTGTCTTATTATCTATAAAATAAAATTAAGAAACATTCTTAAACTTATGAAGAATGATTTTAGTTCTTAGTTCTAAATTATATTTTGAGTCCTCAATTGTGTTTGTAATATTGAACCATAATTACACTAATAGTCTTTGAATTTTTTAGCATGTCAATAAAACTTTGTCTCTTCATGGTTCTTCATAAATGGTTCTTAGAACTCTGTCTCTTTAATCATTCTATGCCTTTTAACTTCATTTTTGTTACAAGCTCAATTTCTAACTACTAATTTCTATGCAGGTTACTATTTATCCTATATCACCATTTTTATTCCTTAATTTTTACACCAGCTCATGTTTTACTTAATTTTAAATCTCATACCACATTTTTTTTATTTTTTCCATTGGTCATTTGTTAATTGCTATTAATGTACATAGCTGCTCTCAGATGTTGTGAAGCATAGCGGGAAAGATTTATTTTGCTTCTGTAGCTAATACCCTCTCTCTATTTGGTGTGTTATCAGATACACATTGTGTTTAATTAAAGAATTATTTCTCAAACAAAATAGATTTTTTTTTGTAAACATCCTTTAAAACAAATGATAAGCTATCCAGAACCTACCTAAGTGTATTCCAACTATAGTTGTTTTACAGATGTTACATTGTCCTCCAAATTGTATAGATTTTTGTAATGGATCGTTTAAGCGTTACAGAAGAATAAAAAGCCTAATGGTAAATGATGGAAGAAGCAAGTTGTAGGGAACACACTGCGTTTCAGTGTTGGAAAGTTCATTAATATCCATTTAAAGTCATTTTCTCCTACAATGTGGATGTTATTATCCATCACTTAGAAGTGGAGAAAGTAAGACTGTCTGAGTAGCTTATAAAAATCACTCCAACGTATTAACTATTCATGAGTCTAAAAACATGAAAAGTTGACATATGTCTCCTTGCCATCATGGCTTATTTATTTTCCTGATATGCTATGAGGAAATAGAGGGGCAGGAGAGATGACTCAGGTCCAGTGCTTGCTATTCCAGGATAGGATGAGAAATCCATTCCCAACAATCCAACACACGCATTTGACCAACTAAACACCTTGGAACTCCAAATACAGAGAATTTCATGTCCTCTTCTGGGCATCTTAGTGAACATGCATAAAACCTTACCAAAAACAAACCATGTATATCATAAATATATATAAATTGTATAAGTTTCTGTCATAAATATATATATTTAATTTATTAATTAAAATTTTAAATTTATATTACATCCTGACCACAGTTTCCCTTCCACCCTCTCCTCCTGTTCCTGCCCCCTATCTCCTCTCTTAACCCTTAATCCAATCCTCCATTTCTTTTCAGAAAAAGACAGGCCACCCATAGGTGTCAACAAAGCTTGGCAAATCCAGTTGGGGTAGGACTATCCTCCCTTTGTTTTAAGGTTGGGCAGGATAACCCAATGTGAGAAAAAGTTTCTCAAAATCCAGCCAAGCATTAGGGATCGTCCCTGTACCCATTTCTAGGAGCCCCCAAAATAGACCTAGGTATGCAACTCTCATGCATATATGGAGAACCTAAGTCAGTCCTGAGCATCTCCATAGCATCTCTCTTGTCTTTGCCTCCTTTCTCCCAGCATGCCATTTAGTTTCCCCCACCTACCTAAGTTCTACACTATCAACAGGCCGAGGCAGTTTCTTTATTCATTAACCAATAATAGCAACACATAGACAGCAGGACCTCACACACTGTCATACTGAGTGAGGTAACCCAGATCCAGAAAGACAGTTGTCACATGTACTTACTTATAAGTTGTTTTAAAACATAAAACAAAGAAAACCAGCCTATAAATCACAATCCCAGAGAACCTAGACAACAATGAGGACCCTAAGAAAGACATACATGTATCTAATCTTCATAGAAAGTAGAAAAAAACAAGATCTCCTGAATAAATTGGGAGTAGGGGCCCATGGGAGAGGATTGAAGGGAGGGGAGAGGAAGGAAAGGGAGCAGAGAAAAATGTAGTGCTCAATAAAATCAATTTAAAAAATTTAACTCCAAACAAAAAAGAACAGAAATCCAACTCTGAGAGAGAGAAATTTTCAATACATTTATTAGAAGTTCATCACGTTGATAACTGTGGGAAAAAATGCAAGTTTGGAGAGAAGTTAAAGCTGGGTTTTGGTGTCTTCACTGACCCTCAAGAGCCTTAAATTAAGCTTTCCTTGAGCAGTCCATGATTCTGAACAGGGAATGAAGAGTCAGATGCCCTCAAGAGGTTGTGCAATGGAGTAGTACTTTCAATCCTAGCATAATTTTCAGGAGTAACAAAGTAAGGCCACTGCCAGAAGCTTGTAATAAATCTCCTCATCCTAAAGGGAAGCAGAATAGAACTTAAGAAACCACAGCAAAGTGAGAGAGAAATCATTAGGTTTAAAAGTCAGATGTATCTGTGGTTAAGAATTTTTTTCAATGATGATTCTTACTGTAAATATATCTATCTATATAGATAGATTGTTAAATGTATCTATATTATATATCTCTATGTTACTATGTATGCATATCTACATCTCTCTATAGATCTGAATATTACATATATGACTAAAAAGTATTAACTACTTCTACACTAAGAACTCATGATATGTATAATACAAATAGTAATGTTTATACCTATTATTACTGTGAGAATTGTGTATAAAATATTACCTGTTTAACATTATGTGTGACATAAGTATTCCTTAAGTGTCAGTGATTGTTGCTATTATTATATTATAAATACCTGAATTCTTCTACTTTCTATAATTAAGTAGATACTGTTCCAGAGACTGTTAGAAGAAAACTTTGAGAATCATTATTCTACTCTTAGCTTTTCTTAGTGGAAAAATGATGGTTAATTTTCAACTCTTTCACTAACCAAGAAGAGAATTAAATGTTCTTTGTTGTGCCTGCCTGTTTTTCTATTCTGGGGAAAAGATTTTAGGAAGGAAAGCATGGAATCCGTTCTAGAATGTAATGACTAACAGAAGTCCTAATCAATAATATCTAAGATGTTGGATTAGAATGCCCTGGTGATTGATCAGGTGCCCAAAATAATTCAAGCTAAGCAGGTAAAGACAGGGAATCAGTGCATTAGTCAACATCCAGGTTGGAAAGCAAAATTCACACTAAATTGAGAAATGAAACAAAAGTAGAAAGTAAGCACTGAGTAAAGCATCAGATAGTGATTTCAGGGTAACTAAAATGATCAACGTTTAAAAAACAAAAGATAAATTAAGGGAACTGGGTGCGGTGCTGAGAGTAAACTCTGTTGAGTTGGATCCCAAACTTCAGTGAAGAGAGGGTTAAGCAGATAAGGCTCTTTCCCTCAGAACACAGAGAGAATATAGATCACAGATCTCTAGATCTCAGAACTCTGAATAACTCAGATGGTATCTAGTCCTTAAAACTCAAAGATGAATCCTACCACAAGGAAGACTGAGTACATGTGAGTTGGCATGATGGAGTTGACTCTCGGTGTAAATAAAGAACTAATAAAGAAGTGGACTGTTCTGTTATTCTGTGGGCAAAAATGCCTGCAAGCTAAATTCATTAACCTTGTCTGCCAACAAGTAACTAGTCTAGGGTATGACAAGCTCCGTTAATCAAATTAGGGCTGTTTTGTGTTTATCTACCCCTTTAAATTTATTGTACATTTTTAAATTATAAAATTGAAATAGTGTCTTTGATAAGATATACGATTCACATTTCAGTTGTCATAATTAAATTCTACTGAAGCACACTCTTGCTGCGTGCATTTATGGAATTTGTGAGTGCTTCATGTGGAAAAGATGCAGCTGAACATACAAAAATGACATTATGGTCCACCAAAGCTGATTTTCTTCCTCTATTTCAAGAGAAATTTCTTGATTCTAGGTTACTACCTACTTCTGACAAGAGAATATTTTTTAGAGTTCTAAGCTACAATGTTGGGAAGAATATAAAAGTATGTCTTTATTGCTGCTACACAAAGTATTAGACTCTGGAACATTTGCCACCTACTGCTACTGAATCCTAAGTGAGAATTGGTAACAAGTGCTGGAGTAGGAGACTAAGTGTGGTTTGACTGTGCTCCAGCTTCTAACCGGTCCTACTTCCTTGATTTCAGTCCCTCATCATCTCTGCTCAATTCTGCAATTCTGCTTGCTGATATCTCCTAAAATTTAAGAATTAAAGAGCTTGTGCCTGTCTTCTTTTCTCATTAGCTCATATTGTTCTTTTCCTCCCATTCAAGAGTTCCCATACAAACAACGCCATTGCTAAACAGCATTCAAGATTAATTCAACATGACCATTTGAGTACTTGAGAACTGGTCATTAATAATACTAAGGGTTCCGTAAGAAATAATGTTAGACAGTAGGTTAGAAAAATTGAGCATTGAAATATGCCATAGATGAAGTCTGGTGGATGGTATGGGTCTCACTTCCTCCAGTTCTCATTGTTCATTTTTCTGGAATACCATATCTATTTTCATGTGACCAATATTTTAAAATGAATTCAAATAATTCTAGATAATTGTAGCTGTTTACTTCTTCCCCTAACCCAAACTTGGTAAGAATTAGAAAAAGAATACTAGATAGAAATTGTGAATCAGTTTGTCACATTCTTCAAAATCTGAAACATATTCATTCTGTGGATCAATGTGGTGGGAGGCTGCTTGTTCATTTTCCAGCTGCCCAGACTTCTGAAATAACCACACAGAAACTGTATTAATTAAATCACTGCTTGGCCCATTAGCTCTAGCTTCTTATTGGCTAACCACTACATATTAATTTAACCCATCTCCATTAATCTGTGTATCACCACGTGGCAGTGGCTTACTGGCAAAGTTTCAGCATATCTGTCTCTGGCAGCAGCTCCATGGCTTCCCTTTGAAACTGCCTCTTCTCTCAGCATTCAGTTTAGTTTTCCTGACCCTAGTTCTATTCTGCCCAGTTTCTTTATTAACCAATGATATTCACAGCATACAGAGGGGAATCCCACATCAGAGCACTGATAGGTATATAAAAGCATTGAATGGACACCGCTAAGGAATTCCACAGGAGAAGTGTGAGTTTCTCCTGCGATCATATGGTGAGTTCTTGGACACAGGTATATTAGGGACATATCCCCTTTGTCTGCAGGATGGCTTTTGCTAATATAAAATGTGCATTGGCAGTTATTCAGAGGTTTCTCTATACCCTCAAAAAACTTATAATTGAGTTAAGAAAGAATGTGTATTTAACTAAAACCTAAAACTTACAAATCAACACAGAAATATTTTAAATTATTTTTTTAAATTCTTAAAGTTCCAGAGTAAAAAAACAATATTATAACCTAGTTGAATTAATTAAAATATAAAACAATCAGTGACTTTTATCATTTAATAGCTTAAATTGTGATTTTATGTACTACATTTTCACTTTGGCTACAAGTTCCATTAATAATAATGTGCTATATTCATTTCCCTTTCCAATCTACTCTTTTGAGAATCCCCGAGAGGTTCGATAAAGACAGAATCAACAGATCTAATCAAGTCGTGTTCACGGTACCATTCTCTCAATGTATCTTTGCCAAGAGAGAATTCAAATGGGAGTTTTACTTTGGAAAGAGAAAAGCTTTCCTTGAACCCTTAGCAGACAAACCTGACAAAAGATTGATGTTTTCTGTTAACCCAGTAGAGATTGTGTGAAAAAGGAGATATCAATCAGTCCTCCAGAAAATCAGGGCTTATCGTTCAGGACTTATGTCATTCAATGGACTGATATCTAATGGAATCATGAATAAAGAGGGCATATTGAATTGCAAATGATTGGAATTTGAGAGAAGCCTCTTGATGTTTGGTTATCTCTTCATTTTAAATCAACTAACGAAATGTTGAATGTTATATCTTTGTATTTATTTTGCCTTACATTTTATTTACATATTTATTTATTTTATTACAAATGTACATATTGTACATTTTTCTTAATGATTTATAATACCTTTTCTCTTTCTGTCTGATACACTACTAAAAGCATGAAACACCATTCTATCTATAGAATATAACTGCTCTGTAATTGTAGTATATAGCTTTAATATTGAACACTTCTTACTTAAGATAATATAACAGCTATTATATAAATTATAATTCTTGATATTCATTTCTATTTCTTAGAGTAACTCAAAAAATATATGAATATTAATATAAGTGTATGAAATTAAACAGTATGGACATGAGATAAATAGGTAGATAGATGGATAGATAGATGATAGATGATAAATAGATAGATAGATAGATAGATAGATAGATAGATAGATAGATAGATAGATAATAGATACTTAGAAAGACAGATTCTCTGAATTTACTATTACAGCAAAACAGGTTTTTCTAACTAAAGCTAATACAAGCACACACACAAACATGTACACACACATCCATGTGAGCAATTCTGTGGTACATTTTCTTGATTTTAATGATTGACATATGAGGTCCCTGCTCACTATGGGTGTTTCCACCTCTGGTCACTTGGTAAATTCTGTGCAAGCCACAAGGAACTAGCCAATAAGCAGTACTTTTCTATATCTTCTACTTCAGTTCCTTCTCCTATGTTCCCACACTGAATTCTTGCCTCAAATCCCTCAGTGATAGACAGTTGCATGGAACTATAAGCTGAAATGAATGCTCTTCTTTAAAAGTTGTTTCTATTTTGTTATTTATGACAACAAAAGGAAGCAAATGAAGATAATAAAGCAAGATACAACATTTTTCAGAGGTCTTACTGATGTGGATTTTCTGTATATGTGTTGCTTTCATTGGATAATGAATAAAGCCATTTCTGCCAGTGGCTTAGCAGAGTAAAACCAGGCAGGAAATCTAAACAGAGATATAAGGAGAGAGTAGGCAGAGTCAAGGAGATGCCATGAGCTGCCAAAGGAGAAATACCCTGTAGGAACCTGACCTTCCTGGTAGGGCATAAACTTGTGGTGATACATAGATTAATAGAAGTGGGTTAATTGAAGATGTAAGAGTTAGTTAATAAGAATCTGGAGCTAAACGTCCAGACAGTGTTGTAATTAATTTAGCTTCTGTGTGATAATTTGGGTGTGGGCAGCCAGAAACGAACAAGCAGTCTCTGCCTATATCTTATTGTACTTTTTTCTCCCGTTATGCTACAACTGTGTACCAACCTCTATTTGTTCATAAAGTTTATTTTGGTGTTGTCTTTCCAAAGTTTAATGTTGATTCTCTGTATCATATTGTAGATGTTTTCTTATGAAGAATAGAAATTTCCCGGGTGTTTTTTGTTGTTGTTGTTGTTTCTGTAAGTTTTCAAATATGTTCTAAGGAACTTGATGTGAGAAAGAACTGTTTAATCTAGGTATTGCTTGAAGAAGAAAGTAGAAGAGCATGCTAAAATTTAACTTACTTTTCTCTAGACATTGTTTTTAGCCTGTTTTACTATCTCAGCAACTTAATGATGAGCATCGTTTAAAATGCCGATAAGGGAAGGATGTAAGTCTTGCTTGTCTAGACCATTACAAAATCCCCCCAAGGATTGGGCATCTTGCTTCAGCCAAATTATCTCAGGTTCATGTGAGACATCCTTGGTGTATCACTGAATAATGTAAGTCGATTTCTCTGCACAGATGCCAAGAATGAACTTGAGTTGAATAATTATTGTCTAATAATTAAATAATTAAAGGAGTCTAGAATTATATTTTTATCTCATGTTTTAAAGACATAGATGCTTTTCAACGTGAACAAAACTCCCTTATGAAAAATATCAATGTACCTTCCCACATACAAACATTTACACATATCTACATATACACACATGAGAAAATTCAACTCTAAATCAAATATATTTTCCTGAACTGATTGGAATGCAACATTTTTATAATGAAGATGATACACATTATCCTTTGAGCATAAGTTAACAGTTTAATATATTTCAACCATTTAAAGAACATGTAAGATTGGTCATTAAAGATGAACATTTTTACCATAAATAGAGATGACCGGATTGCATAAGATCACGCATTAGAACTCTGATTAATGGCACTGAGTGCATTTCCGTGGATGCCAGAAAGGATGCTTCTCTGTGCGATGTGAGGAAACTTTGCCATCTGTTACCATAGAAGTCAGCGTTCACTTGACACGGAAACTGAAAAAGTGGACTCTGATTTCACTCAGTGTTCAAGATTAATGTCTGATGTTTGCTCTGGGTTTGGGATGTTGATGCAGCAGACATATCTCCCTGAGACATTTTAAAAACAAATGTTTACTGGGTTTTTTGAGTGATGTTGATGAAAAGAAACAAAATCAAATAATTGTAAGATTTTTATATCTTCATATAGTCAAATAATACATAAAGTTATTATTTTATTTCTTATAATAAATTCTCTTTCTGACATATTCCAAGAACTGTATTTATTAATATATATAGCTAAGGTGTTGCATTTTTTGTCACAACTCAAATCTCATCAAAGTGACATTTATAGATGAAAGAGGCAAACCATTTTATGCCTCTTTAAAAATGCATTATTAAATTTGGTTTTAAGTTAACGGTAGCATTTTATTGACCTTGATACATTATCTACACTCTCTCCAGACACTCAGCAGTTCTTTTTGTCTTCTCATTTCTGAATAATTCAGGACATCATAGAAGCTGTGTTTATTTCCTTTCCATATTTGCTTATATTGACTTTAAAGGCTGTGACATTGGATAGTCAGCAATAATGGCAGGATTAGTATTAAAGCTCCATTGCTGGTGGGAGTGCAAACTTTTACAACTGCTCTGGAAATCTTATATCACAATTTCTCAGAAAATTAGAAATCAGTCTACCTCAAAACTCATCATACCCAAAGGAGGCACACCATAAGGACATTTGCTCAGCTCTGTTCATAAAAATCATTTTTGTAGCTAGAACTTGTAAACAACCTATATTCCACTCAGTTGAAGAATGGATGAAGAAAGCACAGTACATTGCGGTACATTTACACAATGGAGTACTACTCGGTGGGTAAAAGGGTATCTTTTAAATTTGCAGGCAAATGGATAGAACTAGGAAAAAAACAACATCCTCACATCCTCAGTGAGTTAAAGACAGATCCATAAAGACAAATACAATAAGTACTAACACATAAGTAGATAACACACATATAATAAATGATTAGCAGCCTACAGTCTACCCCCTACCAGATATGCTAGAACACTCTTCCAGAAAAAAATGAAAGCAGCTGCAGAGATCCTCACCTAACCACTGGGCCAAACTCCTGGAGTATAATCGAAGTGAGGGGGAAGCTATAATATGAACAAGGGGATTAGGAATGATCAAGCTCAGAAAACACACAGAATCAGCTGTCCCACGCAATTGGGCGATCACTGACTCTGGACTGACAACTTGGTAACTTATGTAGGATCAAATTGTATTCCCCTTATAGGTGGCAATGGTACAGTTTGGTCAGTATTTGGGGTCACTGGCAGTGGGACTAGGATCTAACTCTAATTCATGAACTGACTTTTTGGAGCTCACTCTCTATGGGAAGATACCTTGCTCAGCCTAGGCATTAGGTGGGGGAGTACTTGGTCCTGTCTCAGAGAGGTGATGGAACAGACTTAGTTGACTTCCCAGTGGAGACCTTACTCTGACTGAGTAGCAGATGGGAGGGTAGGGTAGGCGAGAAAGGAGCAGGAAGAGAGGAGGAAAGGGGAACTGGGATTGGTATGTGAAAATAAATAAATAAAATTATTTAAAAAGAAAGGAAAAAAGATAAAAATAATATCAGGAAATTTGCAGGCAAATGGATGGATGTAGAAAAAAATTCTGAGTGAGGCAACCCAGACTCAGAAAAAACAAAGATGATATGTACTCACTCATAAGTAGATACTAGATGTAAAGCAAAGGATAACCAGAATACAATCCATAGCTCCAGAAAAACTAAAACCTTCATCCAGTAAATGGTGGTACCAGAAGCAGAGATTCACAACCAAGCACCAGGTTGAGCTCCAGGAATCCAGTCAAAGACAGGGAGGAGGGGATATATGACCTAGGGAGGTCAAGATCATGAGGAAGAAATCTACAGTGACAGCTGAACCAAGCTTGTGAGGACTAACCAATTCCAGACCAACAGCTGTGACCCTCTTTGGGATCGAACTAGGCCCTTTGCATGTG
>NC_022009.1:116472520-116473135 GCF_000317375.1 Microtus ochrogaster
TTTTTTTTTCTGGCCAATTACACCTGTGCTTGAGGCCTGCTCTAATTGTTCTTAATATACTCATCACAGCCCATTGGAAAAAAAAAAATAATGTGCCAGCCCACCTTCCCCGTTCCAAGCTGATATTAATTGTAAAAAAATTAGTGCTTAGGATATTACGATCACTAAACTTTCCTGGTACGATTTTTAGCAAGCTTAAAGTTGTGCAGATATTTTATGTGCTATCACAGTCTCCGTGAATTCACACGTGCATCAATCCATTGTATATGAAAAATGCTGTTTCCTTGGAATCAATCACCACCTCCGACTCAAACTCTCTGCCTCTTCTTGCTCATAAATCCCTGAGCATTGAAGGGAGGGTTGTCGTGTAGACATGCCATTTAGGGCTGAATGCTGCGAAGTCACTCTGAACATTGTCCTGTTGTGGGATCTGTTTGTTACCAATTACTGCACAAAGACACTGCTCTTGAGGGTAAAATGATGAAGTGATCTCTGGCTATTGCATTATTTTATTAGGAGTCAATGGAGTACTACTCGGTGGATAAAAGGGTATCTTTTAAATTTGCAGGCAAATGGATAGAACTAGGAAAAAAACAACATCCTCACATCCTCAGT
>NC_022009.1:116476995-116483344 GCF_000317375.1 Microtus ochrogaster
CATTGTATCTATACACATACATACATACATACATACATACATACATACGGAGTTTTAATCATTAAAAAGAACACAATTACGCCATTTTCTTTAAAGTGGATGGAACTGGAGATCTTCCTGCTTTGGGACAAAAGACAGACTAAGAATTCCGAATATCATGTTTGGTATCCTATAGAGGATATGGGTTAATAAACAATAGTAAGATATAAGAAGCATATTTGAAGAGAACACAGGGGGACAGAGTAAAGGAAACATGTAGAACACAGCTGCACTTCTGTCTAACTGATTAAAATTAGGAACAATGTATACTCCAGTTATAAACTGTTATCTCAGGATTGCTCTGTTATAATCATCCTTTGAATTTTCATGTAGATTTTAGCTACATTTTCCATATTTCTGAAACTTGTCATAATTTTGAAATATCTGTTGGCAGTGTGTCTTTTAAACAATGATAATTCGGTCCTTTAATGGACTTGTTTAGTCTTTTCAAGTTGCAGGGTTTTTTTATATTTTACAGTTTATTTCTTTAGTGTGTCCCAATTTCAACTACACAGACCTTTAACAACGTTAGTTTTATTTGTTACTGCTTTTATTGTTTGTTTGTTTTACTGTAAACACCCTGTTATATAACCCAGAGTGTTCTCAACCTCATTATTTAGAGAAAAACTGGTCCATAATTTCTCTCATATCCTCCTCTTGAGTACTGGTGCCAAGTTCCACTATATTCTGTTTGTTTTGTTAGAAATGGTGACAATTTAACTGCTTCATTTTTTATTTTTGTTTATCTTTTCAGCTTTTGATACTACTTCTGATTGTATTATTTTCCAGACACATTTTTTTTTTCCAGTGAAGTCGCTGTCAATACGCCAAAAAGTTACTGGATTTTTTAAGTTGACTTTTGCAGTATGCTGTTTTGATAAAAGTGTTCATGAGATTTTAGAGCTTGCCAGAAAAGTTTTTAATGGCGTTACAAGTATAGGACCTCATTTTTTTTCAAATACAGCTTTTCACTCATTTTTTAATTATTTATATCCCTATGGCTAAGCTTTCAATTATTTTGCTTAATATAAATGACTGTATATACTCAATCCTGAATTTGAAGAAAATGCTTTTATATTTATTCTACTTAACAAATGTTGAATTTTTTTTGTTTTCTTGCATTATGTTGAGATATGATACCTATAATTCTAATTTCTTCAGGGCTCTTATGTAATGCAAGACGATGAATTTTCCCATTTGAAATAACAATGCTGGTTTGAGTTAGAATCTAAATTTTATGGTGTCTTTTGTGATTATCACAAGTTGAAAAATATTGTATTTACCTTATTATTGGCAAATATTGATCCATAAATATCACAGTGATTTTAAATAGACCATCAATAATTTAAGTTGTTCTATTTATAAATCATTAATGTTTATTTTTAATTTATTTTTCTACCTACTTTCTTACCAATTTATCATCTACTTATATAATGAGCATCATATTCTGTGTTAATGATGTACTAGATCTTGATATTGAATGAGTAGTGAAGTGGGAAAGTCTGGTAGGCATTAAGGGAGGGGAAATACATGTTCAAAATATATGGAAAATATGACTGAATTTTAAAGAGAAGAAAAGAACAATGATGTCTCAGTGCCTAAAATCACTCGCCGTTAAGGCAGCAGACCACTGTCGATGTCAGAATCTACCCATTTGGAAAAAATCAATTCTGAGTTCTGACCATCAATCTTGCATTGCTGCTCAAAACTCAAGCTTACACATGCTCAAAAAATAAATAAAATTTAATTTAAAATTGTAACCTTTTTAGTAGTGTGTATAGTAGTAAATGCATCATATTATAAGTAAAGCCAGATCGAAGCAATAATATATAACCTTTTATAATATGGAACGTGTTTTATGGAAGCATTTCTGAAACAATTACAGCACTTTACAGTTAAATATCAAGAACCGAAATCTGTATTTACTTTACAGAGTGAGTATCTAAAGCATAGAGGCATTTAAAAACTATCTGATGCTCAAACTGAGTGAAATATAGTAAGTGCTGAAGACTGAACATTGTTGTTACTCACCATGAAAAGATAAAGAATTTAGTCATTTACTCTGGACTGATCATGATTTTACATAATCAGAGCTCTTTTCAGAAAACTAACCTAACAACATTGATAAGAATAAGAAACAAAGCTTTACATCATGGGATTAATTATAGTGGATCACGTGGGAGATAGGGAAATTTAAGCCACAGGATTACCTATGGGCAGAGATTTCATCAAACACATCTGTTAAATAAAATATCTTTGATATTTAGAGAACCTAAAATATATATATGAGTCAAAGAAGAAATCAAGATTTCTTGGTTGACTCTAACTATAATTAATATATGAAAATGTGTGATTATAACATTTCCAAAAATAATTATTTTAATTTCTATGATGATGTGAAAAGAATTTTAGAAGTGATATAATTTATAGAAGAAATATGAAGCACGTACATAGTAGTCTTGAGACTACTACTGAAAAATCTTTCTTGCACAAAATTTTGATGTTGACTTCTTTATTTCCTCAATGAACCAGTATTTCCATCTCTCTTTAGGAGAATTTGCATACAATAGTAGTGACTATTTCTTGTTTGTTTGTTTGTGTTTGTTTGTGTTGGCAGTGCTTGGGATTGGTCCTGGGGCCCTGTATACAATATACTAGGCAGGTAATTACACTAGGCAGTATCTACAGCTAATTTCTTAAAAATATTTTCATAGGCTTCAGCTAAGTTATGTTTGCTCTACAACTCTCTAGCAATTCTGCTACTTCAGGAATGGAAAGAAAACCAGACCTAGGTGTTCACATTTAAATTTCAAATCATTTTCCTCCCTCTTTCCAGATCCTCCAGACATCACCATCTACCAAAGGTCATACTTCTTCCTACTCACTCACAAAAAAAAAAGAACAAAGCAAACAAATAGATAACAATATCAAAACAAAAATCGAACATTTTTAAAGGATATTACTTTTACATGGTAGATGGCCAGTTATCAGTCTGATTTGTGACAAAGGTTTCCTTACATAGAGACCTTTATAATGACAGGTGACATATGTTCATTACATCCTCACTATTGTTCAAGCATTGGGAGAAACATTGTATTCTCCCTATAATTGTGGAAGATTCAGTCTGGTATAGACCCTGCTTGTTCATATAGCAGACAAAATTCTAAGACACTAACCTATAAGAAGTGAATTTGACGATTCATTTTTACTTATAGATTCCCCACCTGATAGAGCAGACCTTTGACCCTAGGTCAAGGGAAGCCTGTTTGTGTAGTCAGGTAGAGGATGATTGTGAATGACAGCAAGGAAAAGGGTATAGGTCATTTTGAGTTCACGGGTACACGTAATTGTCAATTTAAAGAAAGGAGTAGAAAACGGAGGCCCGAACACAGGCAGGATTGATTCCTTTGTGTCTGCATTCTGACAGAGGACTGAGCCATGGGGTGTGGTAGGAAGATCTAATGTCTAGGTAGCATCCTTTGTGATACGCTTCTAATTGGTTAAGTCACTTGCTGAGACACTAAACACATTTTAAAATGTCTTTGAGTGGACTCATCCACTTGCATTAAATTACTTACATTTGACCTTGTTTCTCCTCCACGAATATTTTAACTTGAATAGAATATGAGAACGCTGCAGACAGCTCTCTCTTCTCTCATGCTATCAGCTTTACATTTATGAAATGGATCACTAATACAATCCCATCTCACTTCACATTTTTTTCCTTAGGAATTCATTCACATTCAATTATTCTGTTATCTGTCTCTTTCCAATGACTTCTGAAGAAGTTTCCAATCCTTCAAATTCCTTGCTGGTTCAAAAGTAAGACATAATACTGTGTTACCGTGCATTTCAAATCGATCCCCAGTTCACTTGACACAGGAATTCCTATCCATAGCTTTATACTTCTAAATAGGACAGAGAAAGGTGTTTTAATAAAAAAGTATTTCGCATCATCGCCTAGCCTAGTGGTATTATTTTTAATATATAATCTATAGTAAAATCTTCTGGTTATTACATTTCCTTTTTTTAAGTCAAAAACAAGATTAACATAATTTGCATGTATTTCTAGAATAATGGAAAAAAATAAATGTTAGGAAAATACATTTTGTACCTGTGTGATTAAAATAAAATAAATAGCGTGATATATGTATATACTTATATACATATATATACAAATAGTAGATGTATGTAGTACAATGCAAACGCAATCCCAGTGAACTAAAGTTCCTCATTTTGTTTTCTTTCTGGCTTCAGGCAAAGGTGTGATTTAATCCTGCATATCTCCTCTGGATCTTCCATGCTGTTAACATCTTAATTACGGGTCCTTGTGTGTGATGACATGTGCACCTTTTTTGTTTTAAGGGCATGTATGAAATATCTTCTTAAAAATTAAATTACTCAAAATAAAACAATTTTCCACCTTCATTCTAGAAGGAAAAGAAGCATCTAAATAACCTTTATTTTTTTCCTGCTAGCCTGCCACAGCTGAAGTTTACACTAATTGGAAATCATCTGGAGGCAGGAGAGCAGATTGAGCCTTCCGCTGGAAGTGCTTCCAGACAGGTGGTTCACCACCTAGCAACATTACAATTACCTAACACACTGTTTGATTTGTGTAAACCTCATTACGACTCACATTATTTAATGAACTATGAGCATTCCTTCACCTCCCTGCAGATTGCTGCGCTCCACTTCCATTTCAATTGCACACTTTAAACCCATTTGCTTTTTAAGAGTAAATATTGCCTTGAATTCTAACTTCTAAACTTGAATAGAAGTTTTAAAATATCTGCCTAAAGGTCATCAGCGAATATTCAGGCTAAAGCTTGCCTGTACTATTGTTAAGTTTTGTTTCAGCTTATATTTCCTTTACAGATACAAAAAGGAAATACTGGTATTTCCCAATATATGAGAATATGAGTGTTGATTGTGGGTTCCAGTGTGTAGTGAGATGGAAAATTGAAGCAATTATCCAGATAATTCAAGCCTCAAGCTAGGAAATTGCCTCAATTCTTAAGTTTGTTTTGTATGTAATATGCATAATCTAAAATACCATTTTAAGGATATCAAACATTGTGCTTTATTTTTAAAATGTCTGTACTACTTTATATCTACCTTAGACACAGACTACATGTTTTAGTATGTCTTATATATTTGATTTAAAAATAGAATAAATTAATATAGCCATACTTTCCCAGAAATAATATTCTTGCAGAAAAAAACTAATAAAGATATCATAGCATACTGTAATTTATTTTATTAAAATTGCTTATCTATGTACTTTGTTGTTGAACTAGAATTATGTAAGACTTTTTCCCAGTATTTTATATTTTAAAAACAATAAAAAACATGAAACAAGGTTATAAATATTCAAAGTAGAATACACTGGAAAACTGGAAAGAAAATAAACTAAATATTTATTAGTCATCAATTACACAAAAAGTAGTCATGAAGAAGTTGTCCTCTGATTGGCATGATTTATCTTTAATCTTTACCAGGAAGGCTGCTCACCACCAATTAACCCTAACCATAAAACACTCAGACTTCTTGGTTTTTTTTTTTTTTTTTTTTTTTTACAATTAACACAGTCATGATATTAGATGCTTGGAAGTGAAGCTAGTGTTTGCAATATCAACAAAACTTTGTGTCCACTCAGAGATTTTGCTTCCAGATAAATGATTTATTGAAAATTCTAAGACTCTCACTCCTGAAGACTCCATTTTATATTTTATATTCACTGTTACTCGGCAAATCTTCCACAAAGAAGCTTGGCTTAGTTATGCCTTGCTTCAAAGACTAAATTTCTTTTTGGCTGCCCTTCCAGTCATATGTAACAATATTCTTTTGATGTACTAATAACCTAACCATGCCATAATTAAGAACTACACCCCAAAGCCTTTGAGTTAATATAAAAATTTCTCACTTTTTTTCTTCCAGTTTCCGTTACTAGAGGGATCTACTCACTGTGTTGGCATGAAGAATACCTTTAACAGCTTCATCCTTTAAAACAGCAATAGAATAAATGGGATAACTTTGTGAATGTTGATGGAACTGAAGTTTGGAACACAACTATACTTACACATCAAAAGCTAATTAACGAGATATCCTGTGGACTGATTTGACGGAAACCTTATTCCGGAAGCTGAGACATTTCATGAGGAAAAAAGGCTATCGCCATTGGCATTGCTATGCTACACAGCTGAATTCTCAGTACCCTGAACAACACACATGGTGTACTGAATTCTCAGTACCCTGAACAACACACATGGTGTATTGGAGCCCTTCAGTACCCTGAACAACACACATG
>NC_022009.1:116483444-116487600 GCF_000317375.1 Microtus ochrogaster
GTATTGGAGCCCTTCAGTACCCTGAACAACACACATGGTGTATTGGAGCCCTTCAGTACCCTGAACAACACACATGGTGTATTGGAGCCCTTCAGCCAACTATGTCAAGAGGATAGGTTGTGTAATTGTCGTGTAATATTTATTTCAAGAAACAACAAAATTCCTAAAAGATTAAGTTTGAGAGACAGATGTTTCTGTTGTGATAGCTAGTTTCTCTGAATTGGAAGAGCCCAGATATAGACAGACTTGTTACAATATGTTCTATAACTTTTTAGTGATGGGAAATATTAATAGCAGTGGATATAGTGAGTTAAAATGTCTGAGCAACATTTCATGACATAATCTATTTCTATTTTTTGTCAGAATTAAATTAAATTTTTTGTAAAAATTAAACTAGATTTTGTAAGAATTAAATCTAGTTACCTAAAACAAAAAGCAGAAGAAACAAGTCATGCTTTTATAAAAGGCATATTTTCAAATTATAAATTCATAGATCAGTATCTTGCCTAGTCATCATCAGCAAAGCTTCTTGTTCCAGAAATGGGAATTAATACGGATATCCACAACTGGACAATGTACAGAGGGTTCGAGGCTTTGGTGCACTCAGTTCTAAATGGGATGTCTTCATCAAATCTCTCCCCTCAGCACTCAGGGGAGGCAGAAAATTATGAAAGCCAGAAGCCATGTGTTTCTCTAGGGAGACAGTATCTTCAAGACACAACAGACCTGGCACACGTATGAATTCAGAGAGACTGTTGCAGCCTGCATAGTGACCACACAAGTTCAAAAAAGACAGGTTTCTGACACATACAGGGGAAAGTGATTACAGACTCCCATCTCTAATCAAAAGCTCTCTACAAACATTTGCCATTGGCAAAAGAAAATTTAGATTTTTCCAATGTATTCTCACTGGGTATATTAACCACATTTTACATGTCCAGGAGGTAGTTGGCCAACACAAAATGAACTTAATGATATTTTTGTCTACTTTTGTCCCATTTCTCTTTGTTTATGCAAGTTTTTATCTAATTAGTCATTTGCTAGTATGTTATTGCTTCTATTATTAATGTGTTTTTGAAGGTGGAATGTTTCTTTTTTGTTTATTTATGTTTATATATACACAGAGAAACACAAACACAGAAACGCAGACATATGTATTTATATATACAGAGAGAAAGTGAAATTGGGGTGAGTAACTGGGAAGAATCTAAAAGAAGTTGAGGGGGAAGGAAAGCATGATCAGAATATATAGTGTGAAAAATTATTTCAATATTAAATGTAAAAAGATATTTTTAGAATGCAAGCCTATTTAGAAAGTATAATAAGTTTTTAGATTTATTTGTCACCAATTAGATCTATTTTGTATTATTTTACCTTGAGTGAAACTACATACCTATAAATCAGAATAATGATTGTAAATGAATGTCAGTAAAAATATTCAAGAAAAATTAAAAATATTAAATTTTGAAAATCTTTAAAGTAGAATTATTTTCTTAATAGCAAGCAGTATTTTAGTCTCTTGTTTGTGCACTTTGTAAAAGTCCATTAACTCAAAAATATAACTTTGTTTTTAATCAACTGAAAAGTGAAAAGTGGTCAGTTTCAAGGAAAGTGATTGCTAATAAACTCAATTTTCATCTCTACATACTTACACTATGCAAATTTATGACTAACTTTATTGAATGTAGTGAAAAAATTAAGTGATAACATTTAATCCGTTTCAAAAACAAAATATTAGTCATATTTAGCATGGTAAAATATAAACTGTAGTATGTTCTGGCCATACTTATATTAACTGAGAGACATGTTAGCTGTTTGAAATTAAGATGCAAGGAATTTGATGTGGGCAAATTTTACGTAAATAAAAGACCTCTTTAGTAACTGAGTACAAATATTTCACAGGATAAAATAATTATAATGATTTGGTAGAGTCCAGTAAACAAAGGATTCTCACAAGAAACAAGTAATGTAATGGAACAGAAGAAAGTCCAGTCTCGTGGTCTGACAGACAAGCAAGGCTCACACCCGAGCCACTCCTTGTGCTGGTTAGATACATGCTCCAAGCCAGGGCAATTGTAGAAGGCAGGATAACACCTGAGAAAATGGCACCAGAAAGCGCACCTGTAGACAAGCCTGCAGCAATACCTTTTCTAGATCGATGATTGCTGTGGAAGGACCCACGTCTCTTAATCTCCCATGTTATTCTGTTCTGGTTGACCTGGGTGCTTACAGAAGGAGGCTAAGCAAGCCACAAGGTATAATCCTAGAGAGGCAAGCTGTGAGGAGCAAGGCACAAGGAGCAAGTTACTTACACCACACTCTTGTATAAACTCTGCATCACTTCCTAGCCCAAGTAACTGCCTTGAGTTTCTGCCCTGGATGTCCTCAGTGGTGGACTGTTGCATGAAAAGTAATCTAAAACTATATTCTTCTCCATGATACTTTGGGTCATGAATTTGGTCCCAGCTATGAAAGAGTAGATAAGACACTTCTGTTCTCAGGCACACAGGAACTTGAGTCCATTACTGTCTTTCCAGTGGACTCAAAAAGCTTCATATGGATTTTCTTTGAGTCTATGAAATTGCTCCATGCTGTTAGACAGTTTTCAAAAGCGTGATAATTTATTTTTTTAACAAATGATATTTATCCATATGTGTATAGTGTAATTTAAGAACTGTATTACTTATAACTATAAACAGTTTGCCAGAGTGGATAGGGAAAATCCTACAAAACCTTGAGACTACACAAAGACCTGTGAACAGCAAAGAAATGCTGGGAGGAGGAGAACAGTCTTTTCCATAAATGAGCATTATAATACTTGATAATAGTTCTATTTTTTCGCATTTTTTTCTGAAATATATTCCAATATTGAGTCATTTTGAAACAAACAAAATACTGAGATCTAAAACCATCAAAGAAACCCTGAGATTTCATATTACACTAGAAAGAATGGCAAATAAGAAAATATCGAACAGCAAATGCTAGCAAAGGTGGACTCTGAAGAAAATCCTTATTAACTAAAGAAAACCTTTATTCACTATTGGTGGAATTGCAAGCTAGCTTAGCCACTCTAGAAATCAGTGTGAAAAAGAAACACAAAAAAGCTAAAAATAAATCCACCACATAGCTCAGATATACCACTCCTTGGCATATGCCCAAAAGTCTTAACTTCCTATTATCTTGATAATTGTTCAGCTATGTTCATTGTCAGTCTATTTGAGATAACTTGTAATGGAAATAACCTAACTGCTCCTCAACTGATTTATAGATAATTGAAAAGTTATGCATATACACAACGATGCAGTATTATTCAGCTATGAAGAAGTATAAAATTTACAGTCACATTGATGGAAGTGTAAACTATAATATTGAATTCAGTGACCAAATCCAAAAGGAAAAATGTCACATGTCTTTTTTGTTTATGGTTCTTAGCTTCAAATCTTCAGGTTTGAGTACACAATCAAGAATAACCCCAGAAACCAGGAAGCTAAATACGACAATTGGTATCAAATCCTAGTTAGGGGATATATACACATTATGCTACTTGGGGCAATAATGCTCCACCAAAGTCCTACAGATTATCTAACAAACCCCAGTAAGAGGCATGAGAAGCCCCCTATTGAACTGTTGACGAGTGAAGTCCAAACAACTTCCAAAACAGCTTGGACTATTGTGTTTCCCGTTGCTGCCTCCCATAAGCTGAAATTATGTTCCTATTCCTGAACAAAACACATGCTTCAGAAGCAGAATTCAGAGTAATAAAGGACCTTTATGACTTGTTTTTGTAGTAGAAACTGTATGAATGCTGCCAGGGATGGAATGCAATCAATAGTCCTATACAACTGTAATGCCTAAGAACCTAAACAATGACCAACATGGTAAACTACCCCTAAATGTGCAACATGGCTCTTATATATCAACAATAACTGAAAGCTGTCTAATTTGGCTTAAGGTCCACTCAGAAGGAGAAAGCATGCCTAATACTTTAAACCTGATAAGCAACTCAAGGCAGGGATGTTATGGATGCTGGAGTAGAGATTACTATAAGTTCTAACTGCATTCTAAATATTTATAATATCAGAAAAATGTAGTTTTATCCCTTATCAAATGAACTTTTGGACTTTTTGTTTAGCTTGTTTTTATTTATTCTCTGTCT
>NC_022009.1:116488595-116503451 GCF_000317375.1 Microtus ochrogaster
CGCCCGGCTGAAAATATTTTAATACATTTGAGAATTCACATTATTTCTTGACATAAGTACTAATTAGATTTATTATATGAATCATTAATTTCAGACAATGTTCTAATTATATAGGCTTTAGAAACATGAACTAGAGCTAGGTAAGTTGATAATTTTGAAGGGAAACAGTTATTAAAAAGCAGAACACATGGATAAAGCATGTGTCAAGTCAGATCAGTGAAAATCAAATCATAAAAATGAGTAAGATTATAATTTAATATAACAGGAAATAACTGTTTTTTCCATCACAGCTTCTCCCTTTACCTCTATAAGCTCTCTCATTGGAAACCACTGATCATCAGGTGGCCTAATGATCTACAATGAAGGCTGTGTTTGTGATATCATAACGCATTTAAATCCTGCTCCATGAGTTCGACTTTTAGAGACTGGAATATACTGCCTCATTTGTAAAGTTTAGAGAGATCCATTACTCACAAGATGGACTCCCTTTATCAAGCAGACATGCCCTGACCCTCCAAGCTGGAAGAACGCATCTTTCCTAGGGTTCACTGCAAGAACATTCCATTTCCAGAAGGCTGGTCCTTGACTGACTATCTTACCACTCATCATAATGAACAAGGACACATTCTATGTCAAACAACAGAAGAAAAGATAGCCACATCAGTATTTCACAGTTACTCCATCCTCGTATAGATCAATCTGTTCCTTGTTTCAGTAGCCACTGCGGAGGCCTTCTAGCCTGGGTAATCTTCAGTTTTCTTGTCCTTGTTTGGTTATCGGATGTATTGTGTGGCTTTTCCTAGAAAGCTGTGAGCAAACATCTGTTCAGCGCAGACAGATTACTTACAAAATATGAAAGAAAGGACTCCATTAATGTCTAGCAAAGCGAAGCATGAGTGTATGAGTTTATAAGTAGGGGATACTCACTGGAAAATGGGTGTTTCAAAGGCAGCTGCATCATCAAAAAGCTCTCACCCAATCAAGGGTGTTTACAAATGAAAGAATATATTCCTAGAACTCCTTTTCCAACCTTCATCCCACTGAGAACTGACTATTCCAAACAAACTGGTACTATTTAAAATATAACAATAAGAAGGGATTATTAGATATTAGGAATTACAAAAGGCTCTTGATTTTCTTAAGTTTTGTTTATTTCCTTAATCTTATGAAACACACCTATGTTTTAATTGGGAAGAAAACGACATAACAATAGCAGCCATAAGAAAAAAAAAGAAGTAAATTTACTATATTGAAAAACAAATATCTCATAAGAAAGTCATTACGTATTTTAAGTTGTGATAAATATTCAAACTCTTGACCAGAAAGCTTAGATAACATGATTAACATTTTATGAAGATTACTTAAGCTGAACATCCTGAGTTATTTTGGAAACCTGAAAACATAGATCGAAGAATGGATGCCTGTAATAAAATTGAAGTATTAAAATCAGAAACTGTTGTGATGAATCTTAGAATACCGATAAGTCATAAAAATATAAATTTCTGGCTAGAAAGTAGCAAGTTGTCATGTTATGGAATTAGATTGGAAATTGATATTGATGGTGCTAATTTTAGTAAAAGTGAAGCACATACCTAACACAGTAGTTAACAGCAAGTTTATAATAATATCTATCTTGAAGGCTAAAACAATTAAGAAGTTAAAGTAGATAAGATTGTTCAAAGTTGATATTGAAGTCACTAAAGTGGATACACATTACAAACTTGGGCAAGTTGAATGATATTAATAAGTGTAGAAGTGGTAAAAATGTCTATATTAGATAAAGCAATAGTGTTAGAGAATCCATGATTTATTTATTAGATTATGACATTAGAGAATATTTTGTTCCAGTAATCCTACTTGTAAGTTCTCATAATTAATTTCCCTTAATTATATTTTTGTATGTACAGGATATCACTACATTTGGTTTTGTATTAGTATAAAGGATGGAAAAGGGCCCGCTATGAAAATAAATCACAGGCAGAGGTGGTAATAATTAATTTGGAAACCGTAATTAATTGCAATAACTTATTTCTGTAAAGAGTAACGTTTACTTCTGAATACACCAAACACTCTAATAAGACAGAAGATTTGAGAAAAAGTAGGAAGAAAAATCAATGCTTTTTATTTTTCGTAAAAATAAATGGGTAAATAATAGCATTGACAAAATTGTTACCTCCTTCAATTGCAGGGGAATTTGACTAGAGAAGTGAAAAGAAATGTCAATGTTCTACAGTGCTGCCTCATTCCAGAAACATGAAAATTAAAATTGTGACACAAGTGGTACAGAAAGAATGCAGGGCAATTCTAACAATATTTAAAATCAGTCATGATAAGTGAGTGTGTTTTGGTGAAAGAAAATTTGCTGTAAAGATATTTACTTTGTTCAGACTTTAATTAAAAACTTCATTGGTTCCTGAAAGATTAGTTCACATCTGAAAACTTGGAATCCTTTTTTTTACTGGGTCTATGCAAATTATATTCACGTACAGAGTCAGAAAATAAGTGTCCTTGCCTATACAAGAGACTATGAAAACACTGGCATGATACTTAACACAGAATGTATAAATGATATCTGTCATAAAGCTCCTGCATTTGTTTCACCTTCTGCCTGGCGTTCAGGAGCTTAGCTGCCTCTTATGTATGTGCCTGCTATCTATGGGATGTGAAGTGAATCATCAAATCTTCTCTATTGTAATGAGAATGGAGAAACCTGCTGTAGCTAGTTCACAAAAGTGATGGCTGTCTCCTGCTCTAGTGATGCCTTAATATAACAAGGTAGACTGTGTGAAACTGTTTCCATTGTAAGAACAAGAAGGCAGCTTCTGCACACATAAAATAATTTTGCAGTATTAGAGCTCAAAAAAAAAAAAAACTAAACTGGAGTCCTATATTTATGCCTTCTCCATTTCATTAAAAAAATCTAAATAGAAAATATAAATCAGAGAAAGGATAGATAGAAATGTTATTGGAAGTCTTGTTTCCCCTTGGCAGGTAAATTTCTGTACCATTTCCTGTATATGACTCATTAAGCTCCCCTCTGCATCTTGCACATGTCATTACCTCTTGTCAGCCCGCGGAACATCTATCTACTTCTTTCTCCAAATCTGATTATTTTGCAATTACCTTCAAGAGACAGGCTCTCGGTCACCTTTCTCAACAGCAGCTCTATCTGCTTGTACTAGCTCCAGGTTAGGGTTGAACTAAAATTGGAAGTGATTATGTCTTTCTAAACAAACCACCCCAAAAAAGAACTGTATTTGGAGTCTGTTCAGCCAAGTCCTAAATGGGTCATTTCATGAATTAAGAATATTGAAAATAAAATAGACAAATCTCAAAGGACAGAAATCTAATGAGATTGTGCAAGGAATCTAGTCATCTTGCTCAAACAGGACTTGAGTGGTGTTGCCATCTTTGTGAGACATAAATGGAATTAAAAATCCCAGTTTAGTGCCAGGACAGGCTCCAAAGCCACAGAGAAACCCTGTCTCGAAAAAAAAAAAAAAAAAAAAAAAAAAAAAAAAATCCCAGTTTAGAATAAGGAATTCATTTCTCTCCTTTCAAATGAGGCTTTTCAAACTTTGTTAGTTGGTCCATAATGAATATTCATTGTTCTCCAGCAGCTAGGAAACTGTCTCCTTTTCTTTTTTTTTGTTTGTTTTAATGTCTTCAGGAAGTAAAATATACTGTTTTGTTTTGTTTATTTTGTTGATATTCCCTCTGTCCTAAGGTGAAAAAGTCAATTTTTCCTATCATTTATTCACTCGATGGAATGACTTTTTTTTATTAAATCATAGATCTTACATCTTTCAGAGCCTAGTAAAATGGCTCTTTTGGTTAACATGCTGTCTGCACGAGTATAAGGAACTGAGTTTAGTTCTCCGGAGTCAATGTATGCACAGATGCAGAACTGAGATCCTTATGACCCAGCCCTCCCAGAACATAAGTAGAGTGATGTAGTATGGAGTCACTCTAGCTCAGCCATTCTACAAGGTGAGAAGTTGATCCAAGAGAATTTTATAGAGCACATAGGCAAGTTAGCTTGTAATAGGAAGAGTTAAACATTTCTCAAAGCAGAAAAGAAAAAGAAAAAGAAAACAGAATGCAAGGACCCATTCCAGAGGCTGTTTTTGGTCCTCTACTTTCTGTAGTGGTAAAGTGCTCAACTCCCTCTCTTTCCTCCCCCTCTTCCGTTCCCTCTCTCCCTCTCCATCTCTCTCTTTTTCAACACACATGGAAACAGCCATACAAATAAATACACAAAGAAAAAAATGATTTTTAATTTCTAAAGAGACTTTAATCTTGGTTCGTTCCTGAGACTCTATTGAGCCATGTTGTCAACAACACACTAGCTGAATTATTATCAAAATTTGTGATAACCCTGGACCTCTTTCCTTTTCTGATGGTTATTAGCATTTTATTCAGAAACACAGGCAGTAAGAAATGAGACTGAAATAAATTTATACAGTATATCTCTCACATGAAATTGTACTATGACCAGTATGCTTAGGACTAAAATTGTATTATTTGTTAGCCACTGTGTGGCTCTTTATATTTGGTTGAACATAAAGAGTCTCTCAAAAATGATAACATTCAGGCTAAGATTTGATTGACAGGTTAGAGTCAGCATTAACAAAGCACTCCGTTAGGAAGGTTAGAAGCTGACAAGAGAGCCTTGAGGAGTATATTAACAGTCAGCATTGCTAGTGCCCAACGGAGCTGTTCAATGCAGCTGATCTGACGCAAAAGTGGAAAAAGACGGCTTGCTAAAAATTTAGTGAATGACCTAAGTAAATGCAGAAGTTGTGATGAAAAATTTGAAGAGAACTGTTGGGTTGCTTGGGGTATAAATGTAGGAGTTGTGGAACTCATTTTGTTCTTTTCCTCTTTAAGGAATGAATTGTTCAATTTAATTTGAGTGAAGTTTATTTGGCAAAGCAACAAGTTAGTAAATCTAAACAAAGCACTCTAAAGAGAGACTGGAGTGGGAAAACCCCTCGTCTAAGAAACAGTCTGCTGGGGTCTACATTCTAGATTTTAGGTACATATCTATGAATTAAGATTCATGTTGTAAGATGGACTTTTTTGTAAAAATCACAATCTCATTTTCAAGTTTTTCCTCCTGTGATCTTGGAAAAAGGGGAGGAATTTAAAACTATGGTGTGATTAATTATAACTCTACCAGACCTTTTGAGTTCACAGACTGTTTGTGCAAAAGTATAGGTTGAAGTAGGGGCAAAACAGGATTACAGATTTAGGGACATCCAACCACACAAAAACATTCCGACCACTAGTAGATAAGACTATCTAGATGCATCTGTAGTTTTCATTGGTTGCTTCATATCTAGCCCCTTGTCTGTCAGGTGATCTGGTATGATCTCATCCTGGAATAAAGAGCAACCTTGTTGAGAAACTATTCTTTTAGTTCAGTTCGTTTTATTGCATGTATGTGAAGGGTGATGGTGTCCTTCACGTGTTCCCCACGTGAAGGTGTGTTGAAGTCTGAATGGAATGGACTTTATAGCATCATATATGTGAAGACTTAGTCCCCAATTATGGAAGTGTTTGGGAAGGATTGGGAGGTGTGGCCTTTTTGGAAGAGGTGTGTTGCTTTGAGGCTTCAAAAGCTTTGCAACACTCTCTGTGCATATCTCTGTTTCTGCCACTATGGAGTCCCACTATCTCAAACTTTAAACATAAATAATGTTTCTTTTAAATGCTGTCTTGGTCATGTGCTTACAGGTGGCAATAGAAAATTAATACAGGGTGCATTGTGGGGGAAGATAAGTGAGAGTGGTGATTTCCTGGAGTCAGTCAGAGCTTGCCAAGAGTGGGTTTGTCTTTCAGAAGACTGTCATGTTTCTTATGTGGTCAATTTGTCTCTCCTGCTCTGCTGTGATCTCTTTCATTTCTCACTACCTAGTTCCTGCTGTCACCATTTTAATCGTATTGTTTCTTTTAAAGATATTAAACATTTTTACTGTAATCTATGCTTTAATTCATTTAAATCACAATCAAAAGCACTTGAATATATACTTTTGTAAAGAGAACAGCAAAGAAATAAAGATGGGACAGAGGCACTATAATAAAACTTTCTAGTTTATATAGAAAGTTAGCAAATATGATGTGGTATAACAATAGAAGTGTATGCTTCAGGAATATTTTGCAATCATTCTTTAAAGAAATTATTTTAGGTTTTTATGGGAGCGCCAACATAAAGTAGTGACTGAAAGAGATTTGCCTTTGCTGATTGGTGTTACTGTGTATGATTGTTTCTACTGCTTACTACAAAACCTGAATGGGTGGAGGATGTGTAGGGAGAAACCCACGTTTTCTTTAAACAGCATTATAAAGGAAAACTGCAAAGAACTGAGTAAATTATTCTGCTGAAGACCAGGAATGGCATCAGTAATTGGAGGTGCAGGTTAAAAAAAAATCTGCACATGAAAAAAAATTCTTCAATCAATTTTTACAGGAAAATATAGATGGTGTCTGATTACATTATAGATAAAGTTGAGAGCATTTTTTGTAGGCTTTTTTCTGGGAGCTAAAATACATTTTGGTGTGTTTAGAAAACTCAAAATTCTTATAAGTATGAACTAAAGAAAGATACCGACTACACAATTTTGATTGTTTGTTTTGTTTTGTGAGACAAAGTTTCTCTGTGTAACAGCCCAGGCTGCCCTAGAATTAGCTCTAGTAGACCAGGCTGGCCTCAGAACTCAGAAAGATCCACCTGTTTCTGCCTCCTGGTTGCTGGGATTAAAGGTGTGAGCCACCATTGCCCAGCTCCCAACTGTATGATCTTAAAATTGCGGTCTGTTGTCCTTTGTATAATTTCTCCTCAATAATGACAATAAAATAAACACCTCAGACATTGAGTTACAAGGTAGTGGTGCAAGCAAGCACAGATGGATATAAAGTCCACCTCTGGTGATGGTATAGGCATAAAGCATTCTACACTGATGGAACACTGTATTAATGGTGGGTGGCATTGGCAACTAGAGCTGTTATTTGGTGCTGGGAAGATGTAAGGGTTTTGTCGCCAAACCTGCCCTTCAGTGTGATTTGAATTTTTTCAGTCTTTCACACACAACAGGTGTTAAGCCAACCCAGTAGTTAAGAATAGTGCTCATTGGCCTTCCTAAAGCTTGATCACTTTTAATTAGACAGGTAGGATTTGGCTTCACCCAAAGCAGCATTTTGATCAAGAGTTGTTTGCTTCAGTCTATGGATAACTTTATTACTTATGACTACACTTTGAGACAACACAGATGGATCTGTGCTTATCCTCAATTTGAATTCTATCTTAAATTTTCATTTTTGTGCTTGTAAACAAAATGAATTAGATTATGTAAATGTATGTAGGTGACAAACTATATGGATAGGTACCTCAAAGTAATACACTACACAAAACTTGCTAAAAAAAAAAAATCAGTGACAAGAAACGAAGTGAACTTTGTGAACTTCACAGTTTCCCTACCTCTGTGAGAGACAAAATCAGCCTGGAACACAGCCATTGCTAATTAAAAAGAATTTATTACAATTTTATTTTAAACATCTGTTTGACTGTTAAAATGCAAATTCCTCCAATATAACTTAAGAACTGTAAATAAAGATTTCAGCGAGAGGGACTAGTGTCCCTGGGTAGATTTTATACATAGTTAAAACTTTAAAAGTTCGGTTCTAATGTTTGATATGCCATTCTGTACTGTGCCACTAGGAATGCAGACTTGATACTTTCAGGAAAAACAAATAGTCTCTCTAGTGCGAACTATAATGCTTAATAACTATATACATCATTAGAGTGCTTCAACCTCCCTAAAATATTACTGCTTAAAAATTATATATAACTGAAAAAGTGGATTGTCTTTTTTTTAGGAATGAAATTAATGGCTTTATGATTAAAAAAACCTATAAAATTACTGTATGCTTAATAATTGGACATGTAAGCTTTATATTTTCTGAATTGACATATATTAGATGTGGTCAAACCTTTTCCTCATAGATTAAATATTTGAATATTTATATATTAAAAATACATATACCTAAGACATGTGAATATACCTTCTCTCTCCTGCAATCTTAGACTTTTTCAAATATTGAATTAAAGCATTTGGTCCAGCCAGATGACTCTTCTTGTAAATGCACCTAGAGTCAGGTTGTAAACAAACCTGGCCAGAAAAGACTGATCAACAACCCACATGGCACAGTGAAAAGTGTCTTTTCCTCAAGTTGCCCTCCCGTTTTTATACAGGTTATGATACACACACACACACACACACACACACACACACACACACACACACTTACGTAACCAGATGTTTTTTTTTCAACCTGCCAGTTCCTGAATAACCATTCTGAGGCTCATACCTGTTGCTAGCTAGCTCTTGCATTTAAATTAAACCATTTCTATTGATCTATGTATCATCACATTGTTGAGGTATTTATTCATTTTGCACGTTTTGCATTCTTTGTAGCTCACTGGCATATCCTTTGAATCTGCCTTTTTTCTCCGTGTATCTCTGCTTGGATTTTTTGCCTGGACAAAACAGTTATTCTTCAACCAATAAAATAACACATATTTGCAGTATACAGAAGGATATCCCACCCCACCCCCCAAACACACAGACACACACATATTAGTAAATTCAAAAACAAATTTCCCTACACCTTTGCCCACCCTTCTGGTGCTGTTTTGTCCATGGATGTTATGTAAATATTCCAATTTCTTTGCGATTTTATCATACATATTTTGTAATTTTCATTGATAATTGATATATGGATGTACCTGATGTATACATTCTCAAAATATGAGATAATTATTGTATTATTTTATATGGACAATACCAATTTAACATTTTGCCATTTCTTTTTTACCACATATAGATGTTCAAGAGCGTCCAATAGTAAAGAAGTTTATTTATCATCATACCACCCTGGTATGGAAGAGCTAGATAGAGATAGAGTTAGAAAGAGACATGAAAGAGATAGACTATTGAAGAGTGAGGAAAAGGAACAGAAAGAGGAGAAAGTGGAGCAGGGGTCATGGGAATGTAGAGAAAATAGGGAAGAGGCTGAGGGACAACACACAGAATTCCTGTGTGTTCCCTAGTAACCTATTTTTTTCAAGTAGACTATAACTTACTTTGTCACCACTTCTCATGATTTTCTTAAACTATGAATCCATTGTTAAATTTACCAATTGATAAAAGTAAATAACTCATTTATTTGATAATAGCCTGTCAATGGATAATCAAGTAGCTATCACAGGAGCCTGAATGGGCGGTTTAAAATTGTATCAGATTTCAGATAAATGTCTTTATTTCTGTGAATAAAAATGATTTTTTAGAATTTCATGCATGAGAACTGTATTTATATCATTTCTCTCCATCCATTTACTCCATGTCCCCTGCTTACTTAAATTGCATATTTAAAGAAGAGGTAATGAGTTTATGTATGTATATGTGTTTAGGACAGACTACTTTTAATTAGATAGTCAGTCAAGCAGTTGATCCCTGGGGAAGATTGATTCTCTCTCTCCGGCCATTAATAGCATCAAGCTCTTTTTCTTAAATAAGCCTTGGTAGATTTCTCCCATCTACACCAGTATGTTAAGAGCTGTTTTCATTAAGTTCTGCTTAGACAATCATATGGTTAAGAGTTCATGGGTGCAACCTCCTTGTCTTAAGTAGAAGACACTATCATGGAATGCACACCCTCATCCTTTTGTTAATAGTATGTATCTCAAGGGACAAAAATGAAAAAAAAAATATTTTAAAAGGATTGAAAATCTTGCAGTTCTTTCATTAAAACCTAAATTTGGACCTTTCATGTCTTCAGAAGTTACAAATTCAATTTTTAAGCTAAGCATATTTATGTCTTTATTGGGGGACCTCTGATCTACATTATCAACAACCCCATATTTTATGAAATTAGAACAGAAGGACATAATCCAGTTTAGGATGACAGCTCTAGATTCATAACCATTTTAATTACTTTATTTTTCCCTTCTTTATCACCTTTGTCTCGGGATAGGATACTTTAAACATTATTATAGATCTTTCCACGGAGGACATGTTCCTTTTTGACTTTTAACATCAAATGTACTTCCTCCCCATACCTTCAAAACAGCAGACTAGATTTATTTGTTCAACACTACCTCACACCAACTATTTGTAGTTTAGAATGTTTTTGTCTCCCAGAACTTCACTGACACTGCCCTCACGAAGTGCAGCAGAACAGATTCCTCAAAACTTCATCTACGAAAGGCTTGATCTTCTGGACATCAATAATCAAAGTAGGCACTAGATAATGATGAGGTCATGAAGGCCCAGACCTCATCAGTGGAGTAATCCAATAGTAGATTCATAATTCATGGGCTTTTGATGAAGTGACAAGAACTCAATAGATGGGACCTATTTAAAGGCAGTGTGGGCCCAAGGGCATGGCTTCAGGGAATATATCCTCCTCCTGGCCTCATTCTAGCTCTATTCTCTACCCTTTCTCTCCCTTCTTACCTTTGTTTCTTCTCCATTTTATAGTGCTATACAACCTAAATGTATTTCTCATCCTTTAAATTGATTTTTGCAGGTATTTATCTTAGTGAAAAAGCTAGCAAATACCCTGATTTAATTATAACAAATGAAATCCAAACCCTTTCATTAAAGAATAGGCTTCTCATGGGCATCTTTAGGAAAAAAATATTTTGCCTTATTATGTATTTTTTCTTCTGTTCAAAACAATTTTCTCGCTTGCTTTACTATTCACTTTAATACATTTCCCATGCACTGGTAACTCCCATGGCTTTATTGGAATCCCAGTGACTTTCTTTGAGACATTCCAACTGCTTAATACATAACACCCAATCTTAATATCTAATAAAAATCAAAAGCTCAGCATGTCTGAATGGAAATATTTTTCTTCTTACCTAAATCTGTGCCTCTTTGTTTTCTTTCTTGGTTCAATGTACAAATTCTACTTACTGACCAAAGTCATAATGTAATAGATTAAAAAAAAAAGAATCTACTCACTCACTTTGTCTTCTCACCTTAATGACTAAAATTTTACCTTTCTAAATTGATCTAAATTCTATTTATTCATTCTCTTTTGTTAAGGGGTTTCCTGATCTTTTATAAGCATATTACATAGAACTAATCAACAGAAGTAGAAATGTATTAAAATAACATGTAAATGAGAAAAATAATATTAGATATGTAAAACTTCAAATTAGTTCATATTACATACACATATACGTGTGTGTGTATGTGTGTGTGTGTGTGTGTGTGTGTGTGTGTGTGTGTGTGTGATACTGAATATTGAAACAAAGGGCTTTGTCATATTAGGTAGGCCCACATATTTGAGCTACAACCTCAACCCAATTTACATTTTCTCATCAGTTTTTCTAAGGCAGTTTTGAAGATTTTAAAATTGTTAGCAATATTCCCATTTATATATCACTGTTAAGAGATATTGAAAATGACTAATTTTTATATGAAAATATCAGCCTTCATAATTAACATGCTTATTATTATCAGTAGAATTTACATGTGAATGAGGTATTTCATTTTAGCATGTACATGCCTGCATCTATGTTTCTGTGTCTGTGGATTACTATGAACAAATGAGTACTAGTAGATGCAGAGGTCAGAGGCTTGCAGATCCCTAGACCTGGGCTCACAGTACATTATAGCACTCCTCTGTGAATGCTGCAAACTAAGACTGTGTCCTTGAAAAGATCAGTGTGGAGTACTAATCCATTGCGTGAGCTCCAAAAAATTCCTTTAAAACTATTTAGCTTAACATAACAGTAAAACTTTATAATTTATAATTATTCAAATGTAAATCTCAAAATATTTTTTAAAATGAAACTTCGAGTACACTTAACAAGTGGGGATTAGTGATGCTAATCTACTGTAACTTTTATATATTTACCTATTTTTAATATTTTCATTTCAAATGTCATAATCAAATATTAAATATTAAAATGAACATATATTTATAGTACATATGAAAATATTTTCAAAAATATATAAAGTAACCATCAAAGCACAATTTTATTAATTTTCATATTATACATTACAATAATTTACAAAACATTTTTATATACATTTTTCAATAGTTATGTGAATATTTTTCAATATATTATTTAGCTGCCTTAAATATTTAGCTTTTTAATTTAATAACTGTGTAGAGGGCCAACAATATTTGAAATGTTATTAGATTCCTAAACACTTGAAATAAGACTGAGAGAGTTCAAAGTTATTGCAGTATAACTCCAAATATCAAAATATAATACCTACAGAATATAAGTTATAGATGATCTGAGTTATGTTTACTATGTTGCCCTGATGTGGAATTTGATATTTAGGACTGTGTGTTTCTTAACATCATTTAGAGAGCATCATCTAAAATTTTAAGAGTTACAAATAGCAGTAATACACTTGATCTTCTAGAAAATTTGTTAATATCTCTTGGTATTTTGAAATGACAGAGCAGCAAGTGAAGATAGAGTATTCAGTTATAAGACCGGCTTCATCTTTAATATGAAATTATTTCCACAAATTCCAAACTAGATAAAATAAAGTTGAGCTATGAAAGATAATATCAATATAAACTTAAGATTTTATATAACTAACAGAAACAATTACTTTACTCTGAAAAGATCAAGCCAAAACCAAAGATGAATTAGAAATTATATATTGGGTAGATTTAGAAGTGTGGAGGTACTTTATAAAATGGAATGTCCAAGTTTTATACGTAAATGTCTTGAGTACCTGTGTAATTTTTTTATTTTTGCATAAAATAAGAATTGAGTCCTTTAATACTGAGAACAGAGACCAAAATACTTTGATAATCCTTGCCCAATGTATATGATCACAATATAGAATATATGAGCAAGATAGCATGTGTGTTCTCCTGAACTCAGGCATAAGAACCTGAGTTCAAATCCCCAGAACTGAAGCATATAAACAGAGTTGGCTTAATTTACCTTGAAACCCCAAGAATTGCAGGACAAGAACATGTGGATTCCAAAACCTCACTGGCCAACTGGCCAGGTTAAATTGGTATCATTCCAGTTCAGTGAGAGCATGTTTCTCAGTGATATAAGGCAAAAAAACAAGAGAAAAAACATGCCATCCTATACTAACCTTCATGTGAGTTCAGGTGACAAAAATACCCACAACTCATATTCACTAGATACACAGAGCAATTTAATAAATTTGTAATAAAACCAAGTACATAGTCGTCAAAATAAGGCAAACACTTTAAAAACAAGCATATAGATGTCCAAGGGCATTCTCAAATGTAAAAGAAATATTGCTAAAGCTTAAATCACACATTACGTCACACACACTAATAGTGAGAAACTTCAGCAACTACTCTCACCACTGATCAGGTTTGCCAGACAAAAATTTAACAAAGAAATAAGGAAATGAACAGATGTTATGACTCAAATGATCTTAATAAACTTCTAGCTATGGAACATTCCATCCAAACATATAAGAATATACCTTCTTCTCAGCAACACATGGAACCTTCTCTAAAATTGACCATATACTTGGTATCAAAACAAACCAAAACAGATATAAATTCCAAGAACATGGTCTTCTTTACTATGAAGTAAATTAAAATACAATAAAGACATCTTAAGTGGAATTCTGCCTCAAAAGACCGACAAACAAGCAGGAGAAGGAGGAGTAAGAGGAGAAGAAGGAGGAGGAAGAAGGGAAGAAAGGTGTCTAGAGATGTAGACCAATGATTTAACATTGACCAAAAGTGTACAAGGTCCTGGGTTCATTTCCTGGTATTGAAAAAAAATAAGATTTCTAAAAGATATTGGGTTAAACTTAACAGAGTCTTTACAATATGTTATAATATGAAACATAATGACTATTTTACAGTACCTCACCAAAATGTGTGGTTTTTTATCATTAATGTAGCAGACCAAAATAAATTAAAATATATGGTATATTTCATATGACCTAGAAAAGGATATTGAATATTTTAATCATAAAGACACAATAAGTATTTGATACATTAAAAGTATAAACATTTGTTATATTAACCTGCATCAGTTTATAAAATTAGTTTAATTTTAGAAGATAAAAATTATAAAGTACTTAAAGGGACGCTAGTAGTAGGTATCTCCTGGTTGGGGGAATAATGAATTCTTTAAGCGTTGAGCACTCTCTCCAGCCTCAAATAAATGACTTTCAAAAGAAAATGGGGGCAATGTTTATAAGAATTTAAATTCATAGAAAAATGAACTGGAGAAAATCTTAAAAACTAACTGGCCTCATTTACAATGCTTGAAGTTAGCTCAATATAGTTGCCATGATATATAATTTTTACAAAAGTGAATCACTGTTACCTACGCAGCATCTGTTGCATCCAATAACAAAGTAAGGGCCCATCAGCATGATAATAAGACTGCCACCATTAAATCAATTTTTTTTACAGAAGAAATGAGAACTGAAAATATGATTTGAATATTGCAAGCCAGATGTTCTTTAGTGAGTTCATGAAATTAAGAACCATATAAACCTGTAGAGTAATTAAATATATCATTGAAACTTAAAGGACTTAAGAGAAGCTTTGATTTAAGACAATGTTTGAGTATTTATGTTTCGTCTTCTGTCTGCAAGATGAAGTCAGTTTAGTTCTACTAAATAATAACAGTTTAATAGTAAGACAAACTAGAAATGTGGTTTATAAATATTTTATAAAAAAAGCTATGCTTATGCGATAAAACCGGATTCTCTGAACATGGCGAACAATGAGGGCTGCTGAGTAGCCAAGGACAATGGCACGGGGTTTTGATCCTACTTCATGTTCTGGCTTTGTGGGAGCCTAGCC
>NC_022009.1:116503621-116508620 GCF_000317375.1 Microtus ochrogaster
AAAAAAGCTATGCTTAGATATTGTAGAAGAATAATCTAAAACAGAGGTTTACATGTAAAACTTGACTTTAATTAAGTCTTAATCATGCATTGAAGATAAAATTTAATGATTTCAACACAGATTTTTGCAACTAATTTACTTGTCAAATATGTGTATTTACAAATATTTAGAAATTTGCATTATTAATAAAAATAAGCCAGTTATTTTTAAATTAATCCAGAGGTGGTATGGACACTATGACTTCTATGACCTTTGTGCTGATCATATAGTTGCTCTCTTGGGTTGTTTTTCTTGCTTCCTGGAATTTCTCTTGATAAGCAGTACATACCGTTAGCCTCTTCCATTGGTCTGCATTATAATTTTATAGTTTATTGTCCTGCTGAGAAATGTTTGAAGATCTCTGACCCCATAACACATCGTTTGTGCTCACAGACTTTTCTTTGAAATCTCAGTGGAAACCTCCATGAATTTTTAAGACTGGAAAATATGTGCACCTGAAAATTCATTATCACAAGTGTCGTACCACAAGTATAATTTAAAGTTCTGACTTGAGATAATTCCAGTCTTTTGCTCAATACTGCCTTGGCTGCCTGGTGCTATATTGTTGTATATAAATGCTAGACTTCATCAATTTTTTCATTAATATCACTAGTACTTGAGCATCATTGAAACAAATATGTATATCACTTTTTTGTAATATGGACTTTTAACAATATTTTTCTTCTATTCCATGAATGTCAAATGTTTTTACACTTTTCTGTCTTATTTATTTTTTATGTGTTGAATGTTTTTTATGAGGTCTTCTACTCCCTTGTTTAAAAGTATATCTCAAGGAGTTTCGTGGGGGAATAATGCTATACCTGGAATTGACCTAGATGCAATTCATATATTAGTCTGCCCAGGAATCTTATGCATACTGACTGTATCTTGAGAACTAACTGAAATGGGGCTGTAATATATAAATAATTTGTTTTGCAAAAGATTTTAGAGACTGCAATGTAGTCATATTTTTTTTTTTTTTTTGTAGTTTGATAAATAAATCATGCCTAAAGACCAGAGGCAAAGTTACAGTCACTAGAGGTCTGGCAATGGTGACACACACCTTAAATACCAGAGTTTGGAAAACAGAGTTAAATGGATCTCTATGAGGTCAAGACCACCCTGGGCTACATAAGATCAATGCACAAACAAATCCAGGGGCTGATGGCTCATGCTTTTAATCCCAGCCCTCGGGAGTAATTTGCCTTTTGTCCCAGCACTAGAGGGAAATAAGATGAGAGGAGAGAGGCTTAGTGTTTTGTTTTGTTTCATTTGCGGTCACCTAGTCTTGGTAGAGGTAAAACTTCTCTAGAGGCGTGAATACTTTGTTTTTCTTGTCTAAATTAAACATACTGCAAAGAAATTCCTTGCTTCAAAACTGCTATGTAGAGTTGGTGGTTACATGGCTATCCCTAGGCTCCCCATCTGTTGGGATTGGTGAGATCTGTGTGTAATGAGAACCTGCCCCAGTAAAAGATGCTACAAGTAGCCAAGGAAGACATCTGACATTGGCATTTGGTCTGTAAATGAACGTCCTCATCCACCTGTGAGCACCCCATACACAGAGAAGGAAGGGAACTGAAAGAGAGAATGAGAATATTTTTTCTTCTTGATTTGGTCTTTGGTTGAAATTACAAAGTGCATTTTTTATCTCATTAATTGAATTTATTATTTCTGAATTTTCTTGTTGGTTCATTTTTAATATTTCTCTTTATTAAATTTCTCATCAACATAGTCACTTTGCATTTCATTGAAGTGCTTTTGCATTCTTTTGCATTTCAATGTGCTTCCTCGGGGTCATTATTTTAAATTCCTTTTCAAGAATGCTGTAATTACTTTTAATATGAGGTCCAATCTTGGAGAATAATTGGGGTCATGTAAAGATGTCATGGATCCTTTATTTGCATGTCCTTGACGTTCTGCAATGGTGTCTACAAATTTGCAGTTATTCAATCTTTCTTCCAAAGAAATCAGATAGATTTTAGAGTAAATTTTTGCTGTGAGTATTTGAATGGGTCATAGGAAATTGCTTGTGTAGGTATGTTGGTTTTGTTTATTAATAGGTGTGTCATCTTTGCTTATTATTGTACACAGATATATCCCCTTATTCGGTGTGATTTCTTTATCTCTAACCAGCATTATCAGACTAAGGATGAATCCACCATATGACTGCAGACGTTTGTGAAGTAGCGATTTACCGTTTTAATGAATATGAGCTACAGTGAAGATGTGACACAGAACAAACCTTAGTAAACGTTGATGCTCATAGACGCAGGCATCATATGAAAGGCATAGGCTACAGAGGAATTTTTTCATACGAACAGAAGAAACGAGGACCAATGATATCTGTGACATTGTGGATGTCAAGTGTGCTGTTGGGACAGCTGACTATTCCAAGGTTTGTCTTGATGTGTAACTGTAGTTAAAGTGAACACATGGGGACGCAGCCAACAGAGAAATTTGTCCTCAGGCTCAATGAGGTAAGTAATGGCAACAGGAATGCTCACTGTAATGCAATGAAACAAACCAAAAAGAAGAGTTCCTCCAGTTGTCAAAATAAGAACCCCAGTTTATGGGTATGGGATATGGAAAACCTATGTCCTCTTTCTTCAAAGAGGCAAGTGTCAATGGCAGTGGGGTCTGAAGTACTGAGTGCATGGACACATAATGATGCCTCTTTGGACTTTTTAGGAGTAACAGCAGAGATAATTAGTCATAGCTTTATAAGTGTCAGGTGTTGGGTCTGTAGACAAATTCTTAAGTTCATGAAGGTGATAGGATAAGCCATCCTTGCCAAACATGTGGTCCCTCGCCTATGCTGGAACACCTGTCCTTGTAGTACATGAAATATATTCATTCTTATTTGAAAGGCTTGATGTAGCCACACTTTCAAATTTATAACTTCTTATGTGACTATGTTGGATGCTCATGGGGTTCATGGATGGGGAGATAGAGGGTTTAATGGATCCAAAAGCAAGCTGTAGTGGAATTTCAATTGTATTTTAATAAATAAAGACTGCCTGAAGATCTGAGCGTAAAACAGCCTCACTGGCCAGCCTTACAGACCAGATTATGGTAACACACACCTTTAATCCAAGTAGCCACACTACTTGTTGCCATAGAAATCCGGTGGTACATGCTTTTTACACAGTGGTGCACACCTTTAATCCAGCCCTAGAGAGGAATATAAAATGGGGTGATAGCACCCTCATACACAGTCTCATTTTGAGATTTCAGGAGGCAGGATCGCCATTTCAGACTGAGGTCGAGGTAAGAGCCAGTGGCTGGCTGTTTTGATTTGCAGATCTTCAGGTTGAACTCTAATTTTTGACCCTGAATTTTGTTTAATCATGCTCTAGAAAGGTAAAATGTAACAATGACTGCAGTCTCAAGATGGCACCAAGATATAGCAAATTAAGGTCTGTGCCTTGGGAAAGCCTATGATGTGCATTTCCTCTCTGAAGCAGAGAACACATATGAATTCAAGGCATCTCCGAAACTTGGATTGAAATACACTGAAAACTGTAGAATGACCTCATGGTCACAACTGCGACTTTATCCTGGTGATAGAGGCCGGAGAATGTCACAAATACAAGTTTTCTCCCACTAAGTGTCAGTGTCTAGGCTAGAAATGTTGCATTACTCTAAGCTATATAACCCAGTTTCTCTTGGTTTATAGCATCTCTACCACCTTCTGGCAGAGTTCCACTCTACTTTGTTGGTCACTCAGCCTCAGACCCTCATTTATTTGTTGCCATTGCTTTCTCTTGTGTAGAAAGCAAGGGTTATTTTTTTTCCAGGCTGTTAATTTGGATGGCTTTTCTGTATTATTTTAGGTTTCTTCACAATATAGTTACCATTAGGAAAGAGCAGCAGATATTAAAGCAGCATTTGTATTACCGAGATTCTAAAGACAACAGTATCATTGAATATTTTGCACTATGAAAAGAAGATATTATTGATAAATAGAAACTTCATTAATGCAAAAATCATACAGGAATATTGTATCTGAGAGGAAGAATGATATGAGCAAACTCTTAAAATCATAGGTTCTCAACCTGTGAGTCTTGACTCCTTTATATGCTGAGTGACATTTTTATGCGGTCACTTAAGACCGTCAGAAAACACAAATATCTACATTATAATTCATAAAAGTAGGAAAACTACAGTTATGAAATAATAACAAAAATAATTGTATTGATTCTTCACTACAAATAAGGAACTGTATTAAAGAAACTGCAGCACTAGGAATAACTGGTGTGTAAGTATACTGAAACTCCTGTGTTTGGGGTTCAGAGACATGTACATGCAAAGGTTCATACAAGCTTGCCACCTGCTATTCCTCTGGATTATCTAATATAGCAATTTACTATCCAATAGTATAGCCATATAGAACAAAAACCCACAATTGTTCCTGCTGTTAACACTAAAGAAGGTAATTTTTTTGGCCATTGCTGCTATGTGATATTAGAATAGGAAAATAACTTTTAAACTAGAACTGAAAGGAGATGCTACTTAGATTTTCATATGAAGCTTTGTCTGAATTATAGAAATGAAAACTATGTGAACAGCTACTTGAAGGTGTCTGATACGTGTCACGGTTAAACTTTAAAACAGTCAGAAAAAGTAAGTCTCATTGGGATAATTTTCCCCTAAATGTCTTCACTGCAGCCATTTATAAAAATTTTCTGTCTCAGTTTTCAGAGGAAAAAAAAAATCTCAAGGTGAGCACAAAGGGAAGTTTTGTAGAAATAGTTGTCATTTGGAGTAGCTGAAAATTATTTCTGTAGAAAGCATGTATTTGACCTACTTTCTTATTATAGCAAACAATTGCGTCTGATAATAAATAATACATGCAATGCTGACATGTAGACAGGAGTAGGAACGGGCACACTCTGCTAGACCCGTCTATTGACATCATGGTTCAAAAATATTGACTCAATTATAGGCAGATGACTTG
>NC_022009.1:116508795-116518858 GCF_000317375.1 Microtus ochrogaster
CCCGGCTAATCCATCCTCTCTTGCTTTGTCATTTGAAGAAGAAAAAAAAGACATTCAGTTGCTCTCACATTCTTAGCATATATATCCTTCACATATATTCTGAATGCTCTAGAATATACAAAACTGTTCATCAAAATAGTGTGAAAATATGGAACACAAGGAAAGGAAGAGTCACATTTAACAAGGGTTTATATACAAAGCACACTTAATAGAGGATATAATTTGTCAATATTACTTTTTTACATTTTATAAATGTGATCTTATAGAAAATACTCACAGAGAGATATTTGACCTTTAAAAAGCAAAATTAAGAAAAATGAAGTTTTTATTGCTACTGGAATTTCCCTCACTACTTTAACTTTTCTTTCCCCCATCATAATATTTATATTTCTTCTATCTTTGTTTTTATAACCTTGCAGCTTTTCAATTCCTTTAGTTGTTGGTCAGAGGTATAAATGCCACTCCAGAAAATCAGAGTCCAAATTTGACACTCTTTCTTAAGGCAGCTGGTGACTGGCTGGAGAAAAACTGTTGTCACAGAGCAGCCCCAAATGCAAGGAGTTTCTAGTGCCAAACAAACACAATGAAACAAAACACAACACAACAACAACAACAGCAGCAAATACCCACACACATCTTCTTTGGCGGTTAAGTACGGCAAACAAGTAGCTTAGCAAAAGCAAAAAGTGTAGTTAACTGAAGCATCCTGACCTCAAGTTTTTGAATCAGGATTGAGTAATTTTCCAAGGGACATTTCTCGTTCAGGGTGTTAGCATGGGGCATGGAGGTCGGCTCTAGGTCAGACCATAGATATCTGCTCAGGAACATGATTTGGGAAGACTGGCTCCATCACACTTTGATGGCTGCTACTAATATTAGTCTATAGAAAGACAATTATTAGAGAACAGTTTTCATAAATAATTGTCTCTTCACTTAAAGAAACTTTGATCTCAGAGACATATTTTAAATAAATTATTAGTAAAAATGTTGGTCATAGAAGGATATTTTACTTTTCTCTTAATTACACAGAAATTTGGAATAAACTTTTAATATGCATTTGTTATTCAGTTATATGTAAAATTAAATTGATAAAAATTTTCTTCATAACACTTCTTACATTAATGAAAACTATGATAATAAAACATAAACTTCCACTTTAAATATAAATTATGTCATGTGGTTAAAGATTAAATGATAGAAAACCATTATTGTTAAGCATCTACACAATTATTACAGGAATTTATTATTTATTGTAATGAGTCAATTACTGAATTCAAATTAGGGATGCTTATTATGTGTTCTATAGTATAATATATTCTAGGAAAGATCCTTCAGCAAAAGAGTTCTTTATAAATATTTGTTTTGATACACAAATGGCAATGTTTGAATGGAGTATTGTTAGGAAATGAAGACTTTGATGTGCAAAGAAAGGCAGAGGAAAACATGAAAGAAGATTTATACTCAAGTCAGCACTGTTATTGCATAGCTATTATCATTATTGTTTACATGATTGTGATAGTACCCAAACTCATGAGCCTCCTTCCTTGTCGTCCTAAATCTATCACTGTAGAACCCTGAGCTGACATGTGAATTTTCTTCTCACTTTATCTGAGATCTGGCAAAGCTCATTTTCAAGTCTGTAAGGAATTGTATTCTTCATTCTTGTAATAAATTGTTCTGTATTTCCTGACACCACTGGGAGAATTAGTCTTTGATATTTATGTATGGATGCATTTTTATTCACTTGAGCACAAGCTTTGCCAGTTCTTAGATGAAATGTTAAGAAAACTCATATGACGTCTCAAGCAATGACACTTCTGTGTCCCACCATAGTTTATTCCACAAGGCAGATACTTCAATCTGGGACTGATATAAAAACATTCAGCCTGGAGCAGAGCCACCTTCAAACATCTCCCTTTGGTGCAATGGGAATAACCTACACTAGATTTTAAGGATTCATTTGTTGCACAAAATAATTTATCAAATGATAGATGAAGCTGGTGGGCATGAAATCCTATGACCTTCCCGTCGGGTGGTTCTGTCATTTTGCACTGTTGTAGCTTTGAGAAGACATTCCCATCCCAGACACGATAGCTTACTATAATAATCTGCAATGCACCATCAGGCAATCACATTATCAAGATTTCTTCTTTCCCCATTAAGTATGGACCATGTACTGCTTCAGTTTTACGGGTCCAGCCTTCCTGGTTGACAACACTATGGTTTATTGGAATACTCTGTTTGTCATTCAACACCCAGTTCTTAAATAAACATCCCACAACACATCTTCTAGTCAGGTCAAAGGATCTGGGAGTACTGAGAATATTAAAGTTACTCAAATTACTTTGAAAATTTTGGCGTGCAGAACTTTTCCTTCAGTATTCATTTTATATGATTAATTGTAACTATTTTGCTCATAAATTCCATTACCCTATTATTGCTATTCCAGACTAATTATCTTAAAGCAGTAAACACAAATCCATGCCCAGAATTTACCCAAATCTAAATAAAAGAGAACATGCAAATGATCACCATCTATCTTTTTAATAGTAATAAGATTCTAAATAGTGATTGAATATTACTTTCCATTGTAGTTTATTTTTAGTTAAACTAACTTAACATATAGAGAAAAAAATTATCATATCTTTGTAAGCTTTGACAAGGCCTCCCAGCATCAAAGAAAGGTAGGCAGAAAGATTAAGGAGTTGGATTTTTTTTAAGTTCAAGCCTGTCATACAGAAAGAGTATAGTGTCTTTACCCCTGACCTCACAGCAACTATGAATTGTTTCACAAGAGGATATGTTGGCAGTCCATGTTTGCTGGTAGAAAGAGATTTTCTTCAGTAATGTAGCCTTTAACATGGTGATTATGTTTCTGTAAATAACCCTTCAGCCACTATCCTGACCCTAAAGAAACCCATAAACAAACAAACAAACAAACCATTAATCAAATTAACCACTTCAGGATATCATTGGAATAGAAGTGAAGAAGAGGACAAGAGTGGATATTGAGAATGAATGTTATCCAAGTATATTATATAAATGAACAAAACGTCATGGAAACCATGCTTATATATAATTGATTTATGAAAACAGAAATATTAAAAGAAGAGGATTTGTCCATAAAGTTTTATGAGCATTTTTCCCATTCATAATGTGATGTGGAATTCCCCCCTGTATGCTGTGAATATGTTTTATTACCATTGATTGATGAAGAACCTGCTTTGGCCTATGGCAGGACAGAATAATGGTAGGTGGCAAAATTAAACTGACTGCAGTGAGAAATAAGGTGGAGTCAGGGAAAAGCCACGTAGCTGCTGAAAAAGAAAGATATCAGAATCTTACTGGTAAACCACAAGCCTTGTGGTAAAATAGAAAATAGAAAGAGTATATAATTTAAGATGGAAGAGCTAGTTTAGGAATACACATGAGCCATTGTCCAAGCAGTGTTGTAATTAATATACTTTTGGTGTGATTATTTGGGTCTGGGTTGCCAGGAAACATAAAAGCACTCTCCATTACAATAGTGATTGATATTTTTTGATATCTGTTTTGATACTTCCCCATTCACCTCTACTTTTATTAAATTGGGTCTTCTCTTTCTTGATCTAACTATTTCATATTTTTATACATTTATTTAATTCCTCTCATCTATCAAGCTCCTTTACTCATTAGCCATGGCATCAGCTCTATTATACTGTGTGACCAACATGAAGATTTTCAATAAGCACAGTAGTTAAGTGAACGAGACAAAAATAATTTTAAGTCACTAATATTTAGTATAAAAATTTCATCTCGCTTAATTCTCACTCTTCCACTATACCTATGAGAAGTGAACCACAAGTTAAGTAAAAATTAAACTCTGGTGGTAATGAAATATAATTTAAAACACTATATACTACCTAGTGCAGAATGTACAGGATCCCTACTAGGCTTCTAAGTTTGCCGTTGAGGTCAGACTGTTTATGGCAGGGTATTCGCTACATAAACATTTTAAGTGGAAAAGAGACCCTGGGAAAATGGGAAAATCGAGCCTAAAATCCAGAAGAAACCCTCAGCTATTTAGGGTGCCAGAGACAAGGGATATCTTCAAAGTGGAGCTGTGACAGAGACTGTCACTAGCCTAAGAAAGAGAAGCACATCACAGAGAGAAAAGTACTCATCAAAGCCCTTTGGGACCAGACATGGAACTACAGGGCTTGATAGTATACCTAAAAGATTTTAATCTTGTTTTGCTTCAGTATTACCTCACTATGCCCACACACCCTCTTTTGGAGTAGAGGGGTAATATATACACTGTGCCACTGTATGTTGGAAGTACATACTTTGCCTTTGGATTTTTTCATGGAGTAACAAGAGATCACCTTGAGTATCAGAAGAGACTTAGACTATCAACTTTAAATGGTGGTGAGACTGTGAAAGTTTGTAGGGACTTTAGATAATGAACTAAATGCATTTTTCATTATGGTATGGCCATGAGCATGGAATGGGTGAACAGAGTGGTGATTTAAATGAGAACGGTACACATAGATTCATATCTTTGAACATCCAAATAGGGTACTAATAGCTAATATAGATTAGAATATAACAATACAATAGGCTGGGAATTGTCGTGCTAGCTCAAAAAACGAACTGATACATAAATAAGTGTTCTTTTAATCCATCTCTCTTCCATTCTCTGATTATAAATATCAAGTGTATAGGGACACTTCAGTCAATTAATAATTTTAAAGCAAGTTTCAATTTTGCTCATTTTCTCCAGTCATTTAATGTGTGCACACCTTTTAATGCTGATCTTTTTTAGAGATACAGGTTCCAGCGTCTCTTTACGCTACCCCAAAGTTCAGAAGGAAGTCCACTATGCTGTTCCATCAGTAAATAACTTCTGCCCACTTGGTTGAATATTATTGGAGCTCACTGGGAAATTTCTCTAACAATTCACAATATGATAGTCTTCTCTGTATTATTCACTGGAGCATACAATCAGTATATTCCATTCTGTTAGAGAATAGAAGAAGAATATTTGAGAGCATAATTTACTGAATCATTTGCTTAAAATGAAATTCATGAGATTGGCCAAACTTCTTAAACACTTTGAAAAATATGGGGAAAATATCTCTCCCTTTATTTCTGAGAAGTCAACCTATACTTGCTTGAGATATTTCTTGTCCTTTCTCTTTGCAAGAAGGACTTGACAATCCCATTAGCATAATTGCATGCATCCTTCAAGCCTCCAGGAGAAATTAAATATACTGAATTTTGACTGTTTCTGAGTTCTCATTAAAAAAAACAAGTAATTTAGCAAAACAACAAAATCAACAAAATTATATGTCACACAGTAGATTAACAACATCAGAAATGTGTGTTCTGTGGTAATAAATTTCTTTCTTCCAAATACTCAGAGGAAGTGAGTTCGAGATGAGAAAATAAATTTTAGAAACAAAGGGTCACAGTCACACATAGCTAACTTCTATTACAATGGACAATTCCAAACAATGTTCAAAACAATCCAATAAAAGTAGACCTAGCATATAAACATTAGGTGAGAAAGACAATATACATTGCTGATGTATATAGAAATGAATTTTACTTTTTCACAGATATTTTAAACCTTACTCTCTACTCTAAATATCTGCATGGGAGAAGTATAATTTTGTTTTTTTAAAAAGGCAACAACTGCAGTGTACTGAAAATAATTTTTTTTTTTACCAAACTAAGCCAATTTAAATAATGATATTCAATTATAGTCATCTTTCTGTTAAACCAACACAGTTCATTTAATTTTATTTTACTAATTAGCAGTATTTAAATATGAATATTATAATATACATACAATTTACATTTCTTTATTTAATTTCATATGTACATACATGTATGTATATATAATTTTAGGATATAAGTGATAACTAATTTATGTATCAGAGAATATTGCCCTAAATTGAGTTGAAAACATGATTAATTGAAGAATTATACCAGTTTTAATAACATATGTAAATTTGAATACTAATGTGGAAAATCAGATGTGAGACATAACTAAACAATTATATAAAGTGCTGCTTTGTATTTGAGCGCAGTAAACCCTTAATGCTATTATTAAATTTAAAGAATATTGATACTTTTGGATGAATATAATTTTTTAGATGAAAAGAGGTAGTAAGAGACAAAGCTTTTTTATTTTAAAAGAAAAAGTGTAGTTTTTATGATAAAAACTATAGTTGGTGACCTTAGGGCAAGACCCTAAACAGCTAAGCTTACATATTGTGAGAAAGAATTAAAAGAAAGTTTAAATAATGAAGGAAATCAAAAACAAGGGGAAGTTTATGTAAATATAATAAAAGAAGAAGCCCACGTTCTAGATACAGTAAGCAGAAAACTTGGCCGTTTAACCCATTTGAATCTGACTTTAAAATGAACAAAATAAGAAAGAGGTTGTAGAATCTCCCTTCAAAGATAAGAAGTACCTTGAGCCCAGGTGTGTGTCAGGGGTGCCCCTGCATGGAGGTCCAGAGAGGACATTGTATGCAGCTGTGAAGTCAAATCTTGACTTAAGATGTTGGAGATGACAAAAACTGAGGATACCTGCCAAGGAGTGCTTCTTCCAGCCCAAGAGTGAGAAGTATTTATAGTCAACAAAGCTTCAAGGAGCAGGAGAACTGTAGGGTGTTTGGATATAGAGATGCAGATTTGGAGTTTCTCATTCTTACTGTGGTCCAGTATTTCTTCCTCTTTCCCCACTTTTGGAACGGTAATATATATTTTGTGCCATTTTACGTGACTGTATTCTGCTCTTCAATTTTAATTTTACAGAAAATGTACAGCTTAGAGATTGCCTTGAGTCTCAGAAGAGACTTTAGGCTTTTAAATAATATTTAGACTGTGAAAGACTATGGGGATTTTTTAGTTGGACTGAATGCATTTTGAATTATGACATTTCTACAAACCTATGGGAATTAAGCAGTGGAATGTGGTGGATCAAATGAAAAAGAATTCTGTACTAGTCAGGATTTTCTGGGTGAACAAAACTTACAGGTGAAAGTATGTGTATATAGATAGGGATTTATTAGGGTGGCTTTCACAGGCTTGGCCCACTTAATCCAGCTATGGATGTCTTTCGACGAAAGGATCAAGTTGTTCAGTCCATGAAGCTGGATGTCTCAGGGGTCTTTGGTATATGCCACAATCCTGAAGTAGACTCTAGCACATTTGGAGGAATGAACTTGATGGTGAGTGAGAACAAACTGCCTTCTTTCTGTCCTTTATAGAGGCTGCCACTAGAAGGTATGGCCTATATTAAGTGTCAATCTGCCTAGGTCAAAAGAACTAGATTAAAGGTATATCTTTACACCTTTACAATCTACGTTCCTACTCCAACTTATTTAATTAAAAAACTCTAATTTGTGTGCTGAGCCATTTAGAATTTAGTTAATGATAGATTCAATCACTTCCAAAACCAAGAAGTCCTCATCTTTTTAACTTGAAACACAATCATATCTCTTAGGTCAAGCTTAATTTCCAAATCAAAAGATAACCAGTTCATAACAGCCTAATTTTAATATTCCATATACATTTGCAGACAGATTACATATTTAATTGATTATAACAATGCCTAACATGGTACAACACTTCCTCAAACAACTGTAAAACATTATAAATTTAAAAAGGTGACAATGTCCTTGAGGGACATTCTTTTATTACCACAAACATAAATATGATAACAACTGATAGCCTCTTAGCTGATCTTATATTACTTAGAAAGAAATAAAGGAAAGAAATACAAATATATGTACAAATATATTCTTAAAATATAAGGCTAATAATCTAGCTGTGACTGGAAATGCCCAAAGTCTTAATCAACTGTCTCTCAGGCATTCTTAATCAATTTTTGCAGTTAATTACTACAGCAATTTACTTCAGATAATTTTCTTTTCTCAAGTGATTTCCTCTCTCTATAGGTTCTAAAGGAATGGACTGATAGAAGCATTCAATGTTCCCTGGACTATGTTCATTCACGTCTATGAATGAGAAATTTTAGATAACATAATTATATTCAATTCCTCTTTCTTCCCTTCCATTGCGACACTGAGCTGACTGACTGACTTCCTATATTAAAATTGTATTAACTGAAATATGAAAATGTGGAAACACAGCCTGCTACTACACAGAGAGCACCAAGAGGTGAGTGTCTACACACCGGGTGGGACACCCCTTTCTCTGGGCCATTGAGGCAAAACCCTGAGCCCCTGCCCCACCTCAGCTTCTCTAGCCAGCCAGCTGGCAAACTTCCTGCAGGCAGGCTTCTCCAACACTCCCATCCCATCCATTCAACCCTGTAAGCTACAAATCCTGCTCTGTAACAAAATCCTTCCTATCCCCTGTGACCTCAGTAAACCCCAATGAAGAGAAGCTTAACGACCACTATGAGAAAAAAAACAAACAAACAGGAATTATCAACCACTGGTCATTAATATCTCTTAATATCAATGGACTCAATTCATCTATAAAAACACATAGGCTAAGAGAATGGATATTAAAGCAGGATCTATCCTACAGCTTTATACAAAAAATAAAAAACAACACCCATACATCAACCTCAAAGATGGATATTACCTCAGAATAAATGGTTGGGAAAAAGATTTCCCAATCAAATGACCTAAGAACCAAGCAGGTGTAGTTATCTTAATATCTAACAAAAATAGACTTCAAACTAAAATTGAGTAGAAAATGTGGAAAACTAGTCTATACTCATAACAGGAACAATCCATCAAGATGAAGTCTCAACCCTGAACATGTATGTCCCAAATACAAGAGCACCCACATATGTAAAAGAAACATTACTAAAGCTTAAATCACGTATCAAGCCCCACACACTAATAGCAGGAGACTATTAGTGTGAGACTATTCTCTCCCAAATGGACAGGTCAACCAGACAGAAACTTAACAGAGAACTAATAGATGTCATGACTAAATGGAATGAACAGACATCCATAGAACATTCCACCCAAACACAAAAGAATATACCTTCTTCTCAGCACCTCTAAAATTGACCACATACTCAATAGCAATGCAATCTCAACATAAACAAAAAATTGGAATAATCCCCTATATCTCACCAAAGCACCAGGGTTTACAGTTGGGATTTAATAACAACACTACTCACAGAAAGTCTACAAACTTTTGGAAATTGAAAAGTGCTCAAATGAACCACCACAGAGTCAAAGAAGAAATAAAGAAAGAAATTAAAGACTTCCTAGAATTCAATGAAAATGAAGGCACCACATACCCAAATGTATGGGACACTATCAAAGCAGTGCTGTGATGAAAGGTCATAGCACTAAGTGCCTGCATAATGAAAGTGGGGAAATCTCACACTAGTGAGTTAACAGCACACCTGAAAGCTCTAGAAAAAAAAAGAAACAAACTCATCCAAAAGGAGTAGACCACAAGAAATAATTAAATTGAGGGCTGAAATAAATAAAATAGAGACAAATAAAACAACACAAAGAATTAATGAAACAAAGAGCTGTTCTTTGAGAAAATTAACCAGATAGACAAACCCCTTATCCAAACAAATTAAAAGGCAGAAAGACAACATCCAAATTAACATAATCAGAAATGAAAAGCAGGACATAACAACAGACACTGATGAAATCCAGAGAAACATTAGGTCATTCTTCGAAAACCTGTACTCTGTCTACAAAATTGGAAATTCTAAAAGAAATGGACAATTTTCTGGATAGGTACCACATATTAAAATTAAATCAAGACTGGGTAAACAATTTAAATAAACCTATTACTCTCAATGACCTCAACGTAAATCTGAACACTCAGAAACTGATAGAAAAGGAAGTGGGAAGTAGCCTCAATGCATGGGCACAGAAGACCACTTCCTAAATGTACCATAGACACTGAGTACAACAATAAGTAAATGAGACCTCCTGAAACTGAGAAGCTTCTGTAAAACAAAGGATACAGTCAAAAAAGCAACAAGTCATCCCACTGTATGGGAAAAGATCTTCACCAAGCCCACATCAGACAGAGTACTAATCTCTAAAGTATATAAAGA
>NC_022009.1:116519128-116523404 GCF_000317375.1 Microtus ochrogaster
CCCGTCAACAAACAGAATTCTTAACAGAAGAATATCAAATGACCGAAATATACTTAAGGAAATGTTTAACATCCTTAGCCATCAGGAAAATGCAAATCAAAATGACTCTGACATACCATCTTACACCAGTCAGAATGGCTAAGGTAAAAAACAAAAATGATAGCTGATGCTGGAAAAGATGTGGGGTAAGGGGAGTACTCCATTGCTGGTAGGAATGCCAACTTGTGTAACCACTGTGGAAATCAATATAGCGATTTCTCATAAAATTTGAAATCAACTTACCTCAGGACCCAGGAATACCACTCTTGGGCATATATCCACAGGATGATCAATCATACTTCAAGGCCATGTGTTCACCTGCATTCATAGCAGCATTATTTGTAATAGCCAGAACCTGGAAACAACATAGATAGCCCTCAATCAAACAATAGATAAAGAAAATGTGGTTCATTTACATAATGGAGTACTACTCAGCAGAAAAAAAAAACAAAAAAAGAAAAAAAAAACAATGACATCTTGAAATTTGCTTGTAAATGGATGAAACTAGAAAAAATTACCCTGAGTGCTCGTCATCTCTCTGAATTAGCATTAGCAGGCAGCAACAAAAGAAGGTGAGTTTGGGCCCGACACGACCTTTTGAGACCTCAAAGCCTGCCCTCAGTGTCATACTTTCTCCAACAAGACCTCACTTCCAGTAATGCCACAGCTATGAGTGGGGGCAATTTTTATTCAAACCACCAAGACTCATCCATTAAAAGTAGTAATTCTGAAATATTTTAGGAATCAAATGAGGGAAGGAGAGTCTCCATAAACTTGTTTCATCTCTGAGATCTGGGAAGGGGGAAAGCTCCCAAGAGGGTCAAAGACATTTATAATTTTTAGCCAAGAGAGAAGATTTGCACTTTATTGGGTGGGGAATTACCCTAAACTGTCTTAGCCAATTGCTTTCCCTTTTGGACGAGGCAACACTAACTTCATTATGAAATTAGAGATATAACCATTCTATAATATATTCCAGTTGCATGCAGGCTTAAGGTCTGACCATTGGGATTCTTTTTCCATGCATCTTTCTAATTAAATCCCCAAAACACATCGGTGTTTGCAAATGTACAATATCCAGGTGCGTTGAGAAAGGTAAGTCCTTGACTTGTACCTGTATATAAATGTGAATCAAAAACAAAGGCAAAAGTTATTAACATTCCAATTCCTAGATGGAAACTAGAAGTTAGAAGAGAGTAGCATATTATATTATTCATAGAGATACCAATATTTAATTATTTGTCAAAGTAATCCAAATCACATAAAGATGAAATTTGAAAGATAAATATTGTATACTAACATATTTTTGACATGCTGATTATAACATTATTGGTTTCTTTTATATGTTTTTTGGAATAGTGTAGCAGGTAGAAATATAAAATTTTAAAGAATACTAGATATGATTTTATTTGAATGAGATATTTGTTTGATGTAGGGAATTTGTTATTGTGTGAGCAGAATATTTCATTTATGTGGCCTGGGATTTTTTAACACATAGATTTCACTTACAATACTGTTTCAGTTATTATTTCCAGATGATGCCTGGCTAACCTGAAGATTATTGTTCTCTAGTGAAGTACCCTGTGTTGGTATTCTGCAGATTCTGTCTCTGTTGGCATTTGCTCTAATGGCACAGACTTCCAAGTAAGCAGGACTCCTTGGCAGAAACAACATTCATTTCACTAGTGACATTTTAGCATGATGGCAGATACTCAATGATTCATAAACAGTGTATGATGTGTCAATAGTTGTTTTTATTCTATGTTAAACTCACCAATGACATTTTCCTCAAACTAAAGATTTCAGAGCTATAATTCAAATGTATTTCTCCATCGAAAATTGTAGTAATAAACACTTCAAAAGCAATGCAAGATGATGTTTTGAAACTATATCCTGTCCTCTGTGCTTATTTGTATATTTGCCAAGCCAATGTAATTTTACCCTAAAAAATTCAAAAAAATAACTTAGACAGCAATATTATGTTACCACTCTCCCTAAGCAAAACAAAGTCACCTTAAATAAATCAATCAAATACCCAAGATATTTTCATATGGAAGTACTAAAGCAAAGTTCTTTGGAGCAAATAATATTGCCAGAAGCTTTTGGTTAATACCTGTTAAATACTTAATGAATCTTAAAAGCCCATGTCTTCTACTTTGGTTTATTCTTAAGTAGCTAAAGCTTTCTTGGACCTAGAGTACAATCTTAATGACCTCAGAACTGATTTTTTTGTCCTAATTCATTACCTCAGATTCTAGCTTTGCAAAAAAAAAATTGAAATATGTCATCACAATTAAGATTATAAGAAATATATTTTATTTTAATATTTATTTAATTTTACCAATCAATTCATGTGTAGATGTTGTTATGTATTTTGGATATGACTTTAAATAAATAATACCTACTTCCCAAAATGCATGCACTAGTGAGAAAAGCTCAGGAAAAGTAAAAGAACTAAAAGTAGTGTTTTATTGTTTACAAAGAACATTGCATTTTGGAACTCTAACAAGAATTATGAATAATTATATTATATTCCTACTTAATTTTAGTAGTAAAATAATTGTGATTGGAAATAATGTATTTTCTACATTAATGATATCCAAATATTTGATATTGTTTTAATTTTATGACATTTTTATTTGCTACAAAGGACAGTTACTCTACATTCTCAATATTCTTTCTGTGATATAATGTTACATTGCAGGGGAAATTAAATGAAGGGGTTCTAAAATATAGCACAAAAGCCGTTTAGGTAGGGGGGAAGGGCTGAGTAGCAACACTCACAGTCCGGTTTAAGCCTGGTGAGAGTATGGTGGGTCCATCTCTGCCCCGCTCCATCTGCCCGAGAACCGGCAATTGGGGAAAAGCATTACCTGGTAAGACTGATAAGTTGAGCACTAATCCAAGAATTATTTTGGTAGAAGAAAACTGAATCTCAGAAGGTACCTTCTGATTTCCTAAGAAGTGCCCATGTACATACATCCCTATATAATCAAATTAATTAATTAATTGAAGGAGACAAAAGAGAAGTAGTGACAAGAAGAAATACAGAACTTGTGTATTTCTATAATACAAAAATATTTCTCTGTAGAATTATGATTCGTAACTTGTTTCTACTGTAGGAAAAAAATTGAGAATCTCATTTTGTAGCACTTAGGATAGTTATAGTTATGAGCACTCTTTCATATTGTTATGCAAGTTATGAAATGAATGTTTAATGCAGTTAGAAAACAAGAAAAAGACATTATGAGACCTGCTCATAATTCTTAAAGAAGTCTTAACCTTCTAGGAACCACTAGAGTATAAATTATGTTTCTGTCATTGTGACACAATGCCCAAGATAAGGAACATGAGAAATAAAACATCCATTTTGCTCTCCTTTTCAGTAATTTCTATCTACTACCAATTTCTTTATAATTTTGAGCTTGTGGTATGGCTTAGCATCATGTTGACAATCATGGTATAATCAAGTTTCTGATCTCACAATTACCTTAACATAAAACATAGGAAAAGATAGTGACAGGAACACAGTAACCTCTTAAATGCACCTCCTCAAAGATGCAAGTTTCTTCCAATAAGGTCTACTTCCTCAATCTTTAACTACTACCCTTCTCTAGTAAAAAACCCTTTGATATATGAGCCACTGAGAGAAATTTAATGCACAAAGTTTAACATAATCATCCTAAATAACAGAATTCTTGAAGAGAATTGAAATATAACTATTTGCAAAATGAAGTTATATGAACAGGCTTGTCTAGACATTTATTTCTATGTTATATTTTAAGTGGCCCCAAATATATCTAATGTTGAAATAACAATTCCCATTATATTGCATTAATTTAAGTAAGTTAACAACTTCAAATAAATCCATTTCAGTCTCATTTCAAGGTAAGCATAATTTTGGAACACAAAATTAAAGACCACATGGCAGATTCAAAGATTTCTCAATGGGTAAAGACGTTCACCTCTAAAACTTGATTGCCTGAATTAATCCTCAGGACACACATAATGGAAGGAGAGAATTCACTCTCACAAACTTGAACCTGACTTATGCCTACATATCTACACACATATACACACATAAATGAGAGAGAGTATACTCACTCATATTTGGTTTCTAGCCATAAATAAAGGACAGTGAGCTTATAATTCACGATCCTAGAGAAGCTAAATAAGAAGGTGAATCCAAAGACAAACATATAGGCATCCTCCTGAATATTAACCTTCATCAGGCGAT
>NC_022009.1:116523856-116532508 GCF_000317375.1 Microtus ochrogaster
TAAAAAAGAAAAAAATAAAAGATTTAGAAAACAAACAAACAAAAAAGCAAATGTAAAACCTGAAGAAGCTGATGTTTTAAACTTAATGTAGTGTAGTGTCTTAGGCATCATGATCTTATTGCAATTCAGAGTCAAGTTCCCTTTCACATCTTCATTATGTTTATCCTGTAACTGAGTCTTAAAAATCATGAAGCTTTTTGATTGGTTTATCTTTACATCTAACAAGAAATAAATAAGGTTTAAGGGTACACAACACTTAAGGAAATAAAAATTTTCTAATAATTAGGATGCAGATAATTTTTCTAAAATATCGGGTACTTTAATGATGATTGCAAATTACACATTTACCAGTTTTATTGTAATACTTTAAGCAGATAAATATTCACCTTAAAATATAGGCAACCTTCTGATGATATTGAAGTCTGACAGAAGCTAAATATAATCCTGATTACATAGTCATATAGACACTACTTACCATATAAAAATGATCATATTTAACATTGCTAGTTGGAAAATCCTGATTCTGACCTTATACCATCTGTTCATTCTTCCTGTATACGAAATGTACTTTGATAAAAGCCCTGTTCTGGTAATGGTAATGACCACTCTAATAGCTCGGATAACAGGCCAACACCCAGCACTTTCCTGTCAATTCTCAACTATGAAAGAACAAAACTCATACTACATATGTATATTAAAAAAGAATAGACTACGAAGATAATCATAAAATATAAAGTGAAAAAGACCCCATAAAATGAAAATCAAAATACTGTGATAATTATACTCAAAATAATGACATATTCTTTAAAATGTAATTTACGAAAGGATGAAATATGTTAAAATTCTAAGCAAAGTTTAGAGACTTAAAAAAATTTACTTGCAGTTAAAAAAAATCCAAGTAAGGATTTGAAAATCTTAAAATAAACTCTTCTCCAGCATGAACTTTTGTAATTTATTTTTCACTACAGTATCCCACTTGAGAATTTCCCTGTATTGTCTTCAATACAGAGAAATATGAACAGAAAGATATAAGGGAGGGACAGACGGTCTATGAATTTGTAGGAGTTTATTTGAATCAGTTCTACATTTTGAGAGTTACCATGGAAAGAGATCTCTGAGAACGTCAATGAGGAAGTTTCTAGATTAGATTAATTGAAGTGAACAGATTCACCTGAACTATAGATGGTGTTATTCAGGTTTTGGGAACACAGTTTACATATAGAGGAGAGATTGAGCTGCATTTTGGCTTCAACTTTTTCTAATTCCTGACTGAGAAATCAAACAATAGATGACCTTGACATCATTCTTTGGCCTGGCCACCACCTCAAACAAGTGAACAAAAAACTTCACTTTTGTATAATACTTTTGTCCGGTATTTTTGTGGAAGCAGTTATAAAAGTAATTAATACATTAAGAGAATATGCGTTCTTAGAAACACCATTTTAAAATTCTGAGGAGGCAATCAATGTTTTCCATAGGACACTTTAGAGGAATGTTTGCACCTCCTTAATGCGTTGCTTATTTCATGTAGTAACATTAAAATAATTGCTTGAATATCTGTTACAATTAGAGCTAACTCATTCTTAACTGATAAACACCAACATTTGCATTTAAAGTATATATTAATTGACTATAGAAATGATCAGTGTGTAAGAGTAGCAAATATAACGATGTTTAAAAATATAAATGTGCTGTTTATTGAAGGTCACAAAATCTGGAAAAATTAAACAAATTTAAAAATTAAAATTAAAAAAAAACTATTTAAAATGTGACCTGGTATTAAATTATAATTAAATTACTGAAATTAAGGAGAAAAATAATGATATAGGAAAATAATCTATATAATGCCGAAGAGAGTAATATATTTTTAAAAGGGGAAGCAAAAAGTAAATTCAGAACTCTGGTTAAGGAGAAAAATCACAATGTATTTAGCCACAATGAGATAACTGTCTCTTTTTAAAAAACAATTAAAATTGACCCAAGGAAGCTGTAGAGTACTTGGCAGTAAGAAAGAACACAAATATTAGTAACTTGACAATGATGAAAGCAATCCCATATTGACTAAAGGAAAATCAATGATCACAAAGTGATATAGCAGTAAGGTGAAGTTATGTTTGTTCTTAAATCATCATCTTGTATAAGTGTAACTTCAAAGCCACAGAAAATTGAAAACAGTTATCATTTAAATTATAAAAACTAACAATTTGTCGATGTCAGATATTAGAGAACAAAATGCAGGATGTTACTATTTCTTAAAACAAAGTATTTAAGTTATAGCTTACTGTATTTTCTCTAAATTATCATAAACTATATTTCTAAGATCCTACTGACTGTATTCTAGAAAATCATTTGAAATTACCACCCCTCTGACAAAGCAGTTTTACCCTTTTTTGTTGCCAAATACTTTATCTTGGGTAATTTGAAGCATTTCTCAAATGCAGAGACACGTTATTGATCTTCTGTTTTGATATGTGGAACCTGTGATGGAAACTGTTTCTTTATTCAGATCCTCAAATGTAAGCTGAAACTCATTTCTAAATCACCATGTGGAATAGAAAGTCATTTATGGGTTGATGGCCTCATTTGTCTCTGCTTCCAACAGACTGAATAGTTCATAAAAGATTCAGCTCCAATGATATTTAGAACTTTCAGATATAATGTCAAGAGCCATTAGAAAATCCCATGGTGATAGAAAATTACTGAATTCAAAAATACCTCATATTTTCTTGCTGTATTCTGCCTTAGTTCTGAACAGCTGCAATATCTAGGCTAAAAGGAATGGAATTCTGAGTGTCCATTTATTGTCATTTGCTACCACTTGTCATTTTTTTTCTCATTTTCAGGAACCAAATATCATAGTTTTGTATGATGCAATTTATAAATATTGCTTTAAAAGTACCTCTATTGATTCAAAATTTAGCATATAGAAAAAACATACTTTTAGAAATTTTGTGAGACAAATATAAATGTAAAAATATAATATTTGCTCAACTTTAATTGTATGAGAGTACACAGACACAAACACACACACATACACACACATACACACACATACACACACACACACACACACACACACACACACACACCATAGATTGGGGGATTTCCTACAGGGGGACTTCAAGAATTTTCTATTTTTAATTATACCATTCCATCTTATTCTAGAAGAAAGGGGTAACTGAAACATCCAGTCAATATTAGATAAGACCAAAGAGGTAAGAACATATTCTGATTTAAGTAGTCATCTTGAAAGTTAAATAAGTAAAAGACAGAGAATAGTAAAATGCAAAAAGAAGATTCATGTAAAACATAAACTATAGTTAGTAATATTGTATAATTCATTCAACCCATAAAAATATTGAAATAGCTCTTACTAATAGAAAAACTGCACAAATTAAGAAGAAATAGCATTCTGAAACTCACTTATTTTTTAGTCAATTTTGCTATTAAGCTTAAGGTTTCCTTTCAGAAATGTTTGACAATATAATCATGATAGTTTTGTATTTAAGTACCTGAAACTAGCAGTGTTACCTGAGAGGAAATTGGAAAAAGCCCTGCTAAAATGTTTCTCAGAGCTTTGTGTTTGAAAATATTAGACAAAAAGGAAGCAGATCTACTTTTATATAATTTCTTTTAAGATCCTTTTGATCACCTATTAAAATAGTAGCAGTAATTTAGCACAATCAAATTAATTCCAACCATATATCTTTATAGAGAAGGGTAAGAAAAAAGGACAGGAAACTTATAGGCATATGAATGATTATTTTGTATATTAAGCTCATCTGATTTCCCCCCTGATTTATTATATTCTATCAATAGTCTTTTGTTAGTTATGCTATTCATAATCCATGTGAATAATTTATTAAAAATAATATACAATATATTAAGTGGTTTCAGGCAGTGTAGCACCTAATGTTACTTTTCTTTCTAAAACACAATAAATTTGCTTAGCTGTGTCATACTTTAGTTAATAGAAGCATATAACCTAAAGATCTTATGTTCTAGAATTTCAGGAAATAATTAATTTCTTTAAACAAATTATTGATATGAATAAAACAGATTACCAGTTAATGAATAGAGAGTGAAACAGTATTTCAGCTGTGAAAATATACTTTGGAAATACACTTTTAGTTATTAGATATTTTAATATTATATAATACTGATACATCAGTTTATAATATATGTATAATGCATAATTCTTTGTGGAAAAAGTAACAGTGATGAAATACCCTTGAAATATATATTAATTATATATTATATTATTTTGAAATATACTATTGTTAATGTTTTGTTTAAAATTTATATTCCAACATTTCACCTTTAAGAATTTTACACACACACACAAATACACACACAAACACACACATACAAATTCATCAAAATTAAAACACAATTAATCAGCTGTTATGAAGGGGGAAATAATATACAAGTTCTTCTGGAATAATATTCACAAATAATAGAAGAAAAACTTTAACAAGTACAATGTTAACAATGCAAATTTTATCTTTAAAAGGTTATTGCCTGTTCAAATGTCATGCACAGAGAGGAAAATATTCTATAAGAAACATAAGGACCAATATTAAAAAAATGAGTTTTTGTATTTCATTGCATACCTTCTAGCTTCCATACTTTGAAATTCCTAGATTCTTCTCTTTTTAGAAATTATTAGTACATGTTCACCCATGTTTAGCCCTGTGGCAAGTCTGTTTATGACTATATAGTCTCAGAATGGTAAAAATGCATAATGCAAGATGTATCTAGTAAAATCAATCCAAAAGTATGAATATATGTATTTTATATGTGGTCATATACAAGCATATGTATATATCACATATTTCTACATTCATATATGTATTGTAAACATACACAATGCAATCATTAAATAATTACATACTCATTATGCATACAGACATTTTCACATGTTCATATATATAAAACATATACACACATGTTATATGTTCATATGAAGCTAAAGGCAAATTTATTTCCAAAAGATGTAAATTGTTGCAGGGAGCTGCTTGTTTGTTCTGGCTGCCCAGCACCGAAATAATCACACAGAAACTATATTATTTAAAACACTGCTTGGCCCTTTAGCTCTAGCTTCTTATTGGATAATTCTTACATATGAATTTAACCCATCTCCTTTAATCTGTGTATTGCTGTGTCGCTAAGGCTTACTGGTTAAAATTTCTGTCTAGCTCCCGTGGGCCTACATGGCTTCTTCCTGACTCTGCTTCCTTTCTCCCAGCATTCATCTTAGTATCCCACACCTAGCTCTGTTCCCCTATAGCTCTGCTATGGGCGCAAAGCAGTTCCTTTATTAACCAATGGCATTTACGGTATACAGATGGGAAGCCCACATGAAAATATAAATACATGTTTTAAGTTTCTCAGGAATTTATTATACGATTCTACTCTATAGAAATTGTCACTTCTAAGAAAAATACGCTACATTGTTTTAATGAAAATAAAAATAACAACGCCTTATGTCTTCTGTGTTAGAAAAATACTTGTAAGAATAGATTGCTTTGTTGGTCTTATTAACAACTTCATTTTTTTGCTATATTCATGTCTTTATTTACTCACTGATAAACTTAAAACTCTTTTGGGATTCTCCCCAATGTACAGACAGAATGAGAATCTGTAGTGTTAGGACTAATGCATTTGATAGGTATTGTATAAGTATAGCAGTGCTGAATATAGCTTAGCCAGTATCTATGGAGTAGGCTAAGGAGTCCTTTGGTTGCTTATATGCAAAGGGAGTATTGTTGGGTAACATGGGAAATCTACTTTTAGTTTTTCTGAGATTCCTCTATGGTCATTTCTTTACATAATAACATGGTGTCCTCCTCTAAAGAAACAACAGTGTACACTTACTTTATAAACAAATGAAATGAATACAAATATTGGAAGAGTTGATACATAAAGTTTATATTATAGAAATTGAAAACCTTTGACTACAAGTTTCTTATGAATGAATCTTGTGTATTATTCTTATATTCCAATACACCATATGCTGGAACATATGGTATTAGAAGATGAGCACATTGGGAGGGTATTAAATCATGAGCACAGGCATCATGAAAAGGATTCATGCTTCTGTGAGCAATACCATAGAACTTGTGTTCAGCCATGTGAGGCAGCATTCTGAAGACACACACCTGTGAAGTTGTAGGCATTCAGTCACTGTAAACGTTGACTTTCTGGACTTCAGAAATGCATGAACTGAGTTTTTGCATTTTATAAGCCAATGGGTATTTTTGTGCTTTGAGCTTCAATAGACTAAAACTTTAACCTTCTTAAATCTGGAGGAGAAAAATGACATACTCAGTTAAGATGCTAGTTACCGATCAAAGCAGATTTCATTTGATCTGTGACTATATTCCCGTTTGGAATAATTTTGCAATTCACTCTTCGTTATCTGAAAGTACAATATAAGACTCATCTTCTCCGTCTACATGAGACTAAAGCCTCCATATGAATTCTGTAAAAAGCTTTCTCCCTGGTATGATTACAATCTTCAGGAGTCTTATAAACGTGATTATAAAAAAATCAAACATTTTAGAGCTTCCAGACACTCATTCCATCCATTATATTCTGATGGTATAAATGTTGATTTAGTGCAGCCTGGAGAAGCCTTATTGCCTCATAAGTAGTTTGCAATTAGGTAGGGACACACTACTTGCTCATAGGTCTGAATAAAATGATGGTAGCTCCTGGCAGCCATACCATTAACATCAGTAGCAGCTCATCATTTCCAGCCATATAGATGACAGAATTACTGTATTATCATTACTAAAAGCAGCAATTACTAGGTGCATTTCTTTCTAGAATACTATCACTCATTGAACTTTAATTAAGAACAGGTTTTATGAATAAACTTCAGCTCAAAATGAAAATGCTTCAAGCAAAACACATATACTCTTTTCAGATAATAATTTTTGACAAAGCCAAAAAACTTATCCCTCCTACAAATTCCATGTGCTGTCTACTAAAACATTGGAATTGATTCTTGTGAAATTGAAAAAAAAAAAAGTTCACAAAAATTGAGACCAAACCTGAGTTTCCCTAGTAAATTTTTCGACTCAGATCATGTAGAAATCTAGCTTCCAATTCTATGCTAATTCTGTTGACTGCAGTATTTCTCTGAGCATATGACAAGAATTTGACAAGGGAGTAGCACTTGCAATGATTTTCTATTTGGGTTGAATGCCTACCAATGACGAGTGAAAGCCGTGATCATAGCAACCAAACTTTGATGCACAGCATCCACACAGCAATCTCTGAAGAAGCATAGAAGAAGAAATAGATAAAACTATGAGGACAGTGAGGAGCAGGGCAGAGCAATGAGCAAAGGTGTGTCATGTTAGGAGACTGCAGCAGAGTTCTGGGTTTGAAAACCCACTGCAGAAGCATTTTGAACAAAACTGTTTCCTGCTTTCTTTGTGGGAAAAAGAAAAACTTTCCTTCATTATAATGTGACTCTCTAAGGAGTCATCAGTGTTTTTAAAGAGAGAAAGGTTAAATGGATAAATATGTCACGTCAGCACTGCTTATATTTCCTATATTAAAATCAATATTATGTTAATACAATTACACACTTGAAGGCATATAAATTTTTAAAAATAAGAATGAATTAAGACAGATTTATTTAGAGAGAAAGGTTTATATTTTCCAACCATCTGACAATAAATAGGCTCCTATTTTGCCTATTTTATCATCAGTGGTTACAAATGACTGTTTTTGTTCTATTTCTTTATGCATGTTTTCTGGATTGTTTTGACTTTTAATTAGTTTTGTTGTTGATGATGATGATTTGTGTGTGTCATGCAGTCATACATGTGTGTTCACCTACATGTGAATGCATATGTGTTAACATACCTGAGAAGCTGCCTGGTTCTTGCCTGGGGTCTTTCTTGATTTCCCTCCATTTTATTCATTGAAGCAGGCTCACTTGAACTCGATGCTGGCTATTGCATCTACACACCTGACTTTATGGATCCTCTGTCTCTGTTTTCCCAGTACTGGCATAAGAGGCAAACCACTAACTGCTTTACACTCAAGTGGGTTGCGGGATCTAAATTTTGCTACTCATCATTATACTGCGAAAGATTTAACAACTCCCCAAACTCCAGAAATGTTTTTAATTTTAAATAGAGAACAACTTTTCTTATCCCTGACAGTTTCAATGTTAATGATCTATAAATAGTCGTTTTAAAAATTGCATTTCCATCCGAGTGATGGTGGTGCATTCCTTTAATCCCAGCACTTGGGAGTCAGAGACAGGAGGATCTCTATGAGTTGCCTGGTCTACAAGAGCTAGTTCCAGGACAGGCTGCAAAGCTGCAGAGAAAATCTGTCTCGGAAAAACAAAAGAAAACAAAATTGCAGTTCCATGACTTTTGTAATGTTTCACTGTCAGAACAAAGCCAAAATAATGAAGCATGGTGAACAATATTTTGCAAAACAGTGAAAGGGCCTTTTCCTCAAGAGTATTTCATTCCCTGAATTAATCTTGGATGTGATTACCTGCCTCCTGTGACATGCATTTACATTCAACGTATAGTACATGCACATTGTTCTTAGATGTCAGAACATAGCTATAGAACTCCATCTGGTCAGTGTACCCTGTATCTGGATATGGCCTTCTGC
>NC_022009.1:116533598-116536207 GCF_000317375.1 Microtus ochrogaster
AGGTGTGTCATGTTAGGAGACTGCAGCAGAGTTCTGGGTTTGAAAACCCACTGCAGAAGCATTTTGAACAAAACTGTTTCCTGCTTTCTTTGTGGGAAAAAGAAAAACTTTCCTTCATTATAATGTGACTCTCTAAGGAGTCATCAGTGTTTTTAAAGAGAGAAAGGTTAAATGGATAAATATGTCACGTCAGCACTGCTTATATTTCCTATATTAAAATCAATATTATGTTAATACAATTACACACTTGAAGGCATATAAATTTTTAAAAATAAGAATGAATTAAGACAGATTTATTTAGAGAGAAAGGTTTATATTTTCCAACCATCTGACAATAAATAGGCTCCTATTTTGCCTATTTTATCATCAGTGGTTACAAATGACTGTTTTTGTTCTATTTCTTTATGCATGTTTTCTGGATTGTTTTGACTTTTAATTAGTTTTGTTGTTGATGATGATGATTTGTGTGTGTCATGCAGTCATACATGTGTGTTCACCTACATGTGAATGCATATGTGTTAACATACCTGAGAAGCTGCCTGGTTCTTGCCTGGGGTCTTTCTTGATTTCCCTCCATTTTATTCATTGAAGCAGGCTCACTTGAACTCGATGCTGGCTATTGCATCTACACACCTGACTTTATGGATCCTCTGTCTCTGTTTTCCCAGTACTGGCATAAGAGGCAAACCACTAACTGCTTTACACTCAAGTGGGTTGCGGGATCTAAATTTTGCTACTCATCATTATACTGCGAAAGATTTAACAACTCCCCAAACTCCAGAAATGTTTTTAATTTTAAATAGAGAACAACTTTTCTTATCCCTGACAGTTTCAATGTTAATGATCTATAAATAGTCGTTTTAAAAATTGCATTTCCATCCGAGTGATGGTGGTGCATTCCTTTAATCCCAGCACTTGGGAGTCAGAGACAGGAGGATCTCTATGAGTTGCCTGGTCTACAAGAGCTAGTTCCAGGACAGGCTGCAAAGCTGCAGAGAAAATCTGTCTCGGAAAAACAAAAGAAAACAAAATTGCAGTTCCATGACTTTTGTAATGTTTCACTGTCAGAACAAAGCCAAAATAATGAAGCATGGTGAACAATATTTTGCAAAACAGTGAAAGGGCCTTTTCCTCAAGAGTATTTCATTCCCTGAATTAATCTTGGATGTGATTACCTGCCTCCTGTGACATGCATTTACATTCAACGTATAGTACATGCACATTGTTCTTAGATGTCAGAACATAGCTATAGAACTCCATCTGGTCAGTGTACCCTGTATCTGGATATGGCCTTCTGCTTTGCTTTCATAATTTTTCAGATATAATATATAGTACCTGCCGGGCAATTTTGTTTAAATTTGTCTGTCATGAGAAAGTTTTGGAAAACACATGCTTTGTAAATATTTACTATGTTCTTACTGAGCCCTATTTACACAAATATCATATCATGTGTTTCTCATCTTTTTTTTATTTTTTTCTGAACTCAAACAACATTCCTCGGATCATTGTTTTCTTTGTTTGATTCATGTATAAAAAGTATACTGAAACTGAAGCAATGTCTACAGCATTAGGCTGTAGTCTTCTCTCTTCTTTCAGGTCCTCTGTTCCCAGATTCAGCAGATGAAGATCTTTTCAGTTCAGCTGAAATGTCAACATTGGGTCCTCTGGGAATGTTATCATCCACTCTCTTCCCCCTAGAATTTCTGTTTGTCCCATTCATTCGTAAGAGTCTTGCTGTAGTGTCTTTCAACCAGGACATCTTAGAAATTTTGGACAATATGTATCTTCCAGAAAGACCCAAAGCAGTGTCTTCTTCCCCTTAAGATTAAAAAACTACTAGATTTTGTTTTGTTATAATTATTTTTATTCCAAGCAGTTTTTCATAAGACTTGAGTATCTTACATCTCTGGATAAGAAAATCACTGTAGAAATATTTATTTTTGTAAGTTAAGCACTGTATAAACAAAGCAATAAGAAACATTTTTCTTTTGACAATGCTGTAAAACTTAGCAAACTTCTAAAAAATTCTGGTTCAGTTTACAAAAATCAGAGTTCAGATAATAGGAGAACTATTGTCTGTCAAGTCACATTAATGCCCACCAAATCCTCCAGCTGCTTAATAAAGAAGCTGTGTAATACAGAAAAGAAGAGAATACTTCTGATTAAATGATCTTATACGTTAATGTAAAAACCTAAATAAATCATGAACCATCTCTGACTCCAAAAAAGAAATGTGAATTTCAGTTATAGGTTATTTACTAAGAAAATAACAATTCTTCTTAATGTGCTTTCAATATTTCAAGCTGAAACTGAATTAATGTTTTTCACTGAGACCTTAAACAACAAATAATGGCTCTACTATAAAATAGATTTATACAAGACAATTCCAAGAGTCTTATCTAATAATTGACTGATAAATGCCTGGTTATCATTAGTGCAAAATCAGACAAAAGATCCTTTATAAGTTTTATTGACTCTGCCTTAATTAGTTCTTGTCATGAATTCAATAATTTCGTTATCACATCATTTCTTTAGGTTTGATTGCAGAGATTTCTGGGTGAAAAGTGTACAACAGTGAGATAGCTAAAGGGGTCAGGGTGTGGTGGCCA